>NW_007726969.1:397926-412781 GCF_000696425.1 Galeopterus variegatus
TCCCGGTCCGGTACGGGGGCAACACTGAGGGTTGCGATCCGTTGCCGGACACGGAAAAAAAGACAAAAAAAAAAAAGAAACTCCTTTGATAATATTAAGAAAATTGTGAGCACTCCTCAGGGAAGTCTATAAATACATGCCATTTTACATATAATAAACAAGAGGTTTATGCATTTACTGAAACCTCTCAGTGAGCTGCTGTCCATAATTCTTAGCATAAATTCATAGAAGTAGATTTGCTTGAACACACAAATATCCATTTTTGAAGCATGCTCTCTATGAAGACTGTGCCAATTTATACATCTATGAGTTTCACATGGCAGTGTCCATTCCCTGAGGTCACATCTGTACTAGGTGTTACCATTTTTTTTTTAAGAAATCCTTAATTTTTTCAAAAGGTAGAAATATCATTTTTTTAATTTGAATTTCTTTTTTGTGTAAATTTGAATATTCCCTATGTTTATTGACTACTCATCCTTCTTTTGCAAATAGTTTATTCTCTTTCTGGTTTTTTTATTGGTGTATTTCCCTTTCTCTTATTGATTATAAGAGCTCTTTATATATTAAGGCTCTGAGTTACTTTATGTATTCTATCTTTGCTTGAATTCACCCCCTTTCTAAGATAAATAGTTACCTATTTGTTTTGACATCAAAACATAATGTATAGTGGTTATCTACCTAGATATTTTTCCCCCAAATGATTGTTGTTATCTCAGTATTATTTATTAGATAATTCATTATTTCACGACTGATTTGAAATGCTCCAAGATGATTTAAGAAGTGCAGTAATTATTTTTTATGCACATGGAGTATGTAAAAGTTATCTGCCATTGCAGAAACCATATGAGCTGCTGTGCTTTAAGACACCCTGTTCTTTTCATGGCTGACACACAGCTGCAAGTTAGGCAATTTGGGTTCTGTGCTTGGCCCTGACGCTCACTGCTTAACCTTCTTGTTGTGAACACAACTGTAAGTGAGCAATTTAATTAACTGTTGGTTACTAAGCCTTTACTGTGTGCCAGGCACAGCAGCTGCACTCCTGCTGCTCTCACTCTTTAGTTTAGGTGGTATGATCTCCATTTTATAGAAGGGGCAGTGAAGCACATAGAGGTGTTACAATGAAAAAGTAGCAGTTGCTATGTGAAAATAGGTTTGTGAATTTTTTCTCTGTTCAGTGCTCTTCCTATCAACCACCCAAAAACTGATTTAGCTGCCTGTTCTCAAGTTTTAAGGTGTTACCCCTCCCATTGTCTCGAGAAACCCTTCTTGGTGGTGATAGGAGGAATTAAAGCTGGGTTTGAGATTCAGGGAAATTCCCAGATGGAAATGACAGCAAATAGTTAGAAATTGAGGTCTGTTTCTAAGAAAGCCAGAGAGAGGTCGGGGTTGCAGTTTTAGAGGTGGGTCACCATCTGCATAAGGGCATTTATTGAAGCTATGGGAATAGGTAAAGTGTTGTGTGTAGAAAGAGAAGGAAATAAGTAAAGAGGTCCATGGAAGAGCGAGATAACCAAAGACGTCCAAGGAAGGAGGCTGGGGAATTTTTAAAGACTAGGCTACGCAACTCTCATAACATACTGCTGGTGGGAGTGTTAATTGGTACGACCATCCAAAACCTAGTAAAGTTGAATATCCGTATATCCTACAACAGACTCTGTTGGAACTACTCAAATCTGCTGTGGTAGCCCGAAAGCAGTCATATACAATATGTAAGTGAAGGAACAGCTTTAAACCACATTGTTCACTAAGCTGTGTTGGTCTTTTATCAGTAGCCTTCCAACCTAGTCTTTCTTTCCTTTCCAGTTCTTACTCCTCGTTCCTCTAAAATTTACAGGATCTCATTCCTAACCAATTGTCAGAAAATCCCAATTTAGCTGTTTGCTGATAAAATTTAAGGTGTTAACATCCCAATATAATATTGAAATTCTTAAAGTGAATAGAGAGCCCTTTAGGACCTAAAGAAGTTCATTTTTTTTTTCCTTTTTGTCTTTTTTACTGACCGGTAACGGGATCGCAACCCTTGGTGTCGCGCCCGTACCGGGGACCAGCAACGGGATCGCAACCCTCAGTGTTGCGCCCACACCGCGCTCAGCCAGTGAGCGGGAACCGGTCTCCACATGGGATCCGAACCCTCGGCGGGAGCCAAGCGGCGCACTCTCCAGTGCGCCACCGGGCCGGCCCAAGAAGTTCATTTTTGATAATAGAATATTAAAAATAATAGGTAATGAGGGAGTCTGGAATTTCAACTCTGGTCTGTTTCATCCTCCTCATTTGATATGTTAGAAAGTTAAGATCCAGAGAGAGGGAGAGGCTTGATGTGACTGGTCAAGACTGCTTACTTGTCAGCTCCCAGGGCTCCCTGCCCAGATCATAGCTTATAGTTACATGAGTACTCTGAAAATTAGCCTTGAGGTTTTTATGATGCTTAGCATACTTACCCACCTATCCTGTGAGCTGAGTGGGTAGGAAGCAGATGTCAGTTTTGTTAATATTGTGAGGGCTCCTAAGGGTTGTATGAATTGATCCCATAATGTGACAGCTTTCTAGGAGGGAGGAGAAGGAGAATGGGAGTGAGGTGCGTTAATGCTACTTGTTTCTAAATTTGTACTTTAAACCAGTGAGTTTCAAATCTGGGATGTGACTCAGAACCCCCCTAAATTATGTTTACAAACTGGGGGAAGGAGGGGAATTAATTCAAGATAGATCACAAACATAAAACCTTAAACCAACTTATAAAGCCTCCAGAAGAAAATATAGGAAAAAAAATCTGTGATCAGGGGTTGGTAAAGTTTTCTTAGTAGGACACAGACAGCAGTAGCCCTACAAAAGAATAAAAATATTTGACTTTATTAAAATTAGAAACTTGTGCTTATTAAAAGACACCATTAAGAAATTCAATTGGCAAGCCACGGAATGGCAAAAAATATTTGCAAAACATGCATTTGACAAAGGATATATCTAGAATGTATAGAGAGCTTGTAAAACTCAGTAATAAAAAGAGCAACTTAATTAAAAGTTGGACAAAAGACTTGAAGATGTGCCTCACAAATGAAGATTCAGAATATCCAATAAACACATGAAAAAGTGCTTAATGTCATTAATCATTAGGAAAATGCAAATTAAAACCATAAGGAGATACTACTTTGTACCCACTAGAACAGCTACGATTAACAGACTGACAATACCAAGTGTTGGGGAGTATGTGAAGCCACCCGAACTCATACATTATTGGTGGGAGTGTAAAATGGTCCAGTCACTTTAGAAAAACACTTAATAGTTTCTTGTTTAATAACAAACAAAAAATCATACCCTGGATCCAGCAATTCCACTCCTAGGTATTTACCAAAGAAAAATGAAAACGTGTCCTCAAAAAGGCTTGTACAGAAACATCTGGAGCAGCTTTATTTATGCTAGTCAAAGACAGGGAGCAGTCTTGGTGTCCATGAACAGGAGAATCCATAAACAAAATTGTGATATATTCATGCAATAAAATACTACTCAGAAGTGAAACAGACCAAAAGTATTTATTGATGCCGCAATGTGGATGAATCTCAAAAATTTTATGCTGAGTGAAACAAGGTAGCCATAAAAGAATTTGTATTGTATGATTTTATTTGTATGTTGATCTAAAATATGCAAAACTAATGGCAGGAGCAAAACAAAGCAGAATGGTCTTGCCATTCTGGCAAGGTATATGTGTATGGGTGGGGGTGGTCAGGGGTTAGATGGGAAGAGGACTGAGAGAACTATCTGAGGTGCTGGAAATGTTTGTCTTGATAGGGGTTCAGCTTATATGGGTGTATGAAATTGTCACAATTCATGATTGGCATACTTGTGCATTTCATTCTATGTAAGTTTTACCTTAGAAAGATGGACAAAGAAATATTGAACTTCAGTAGTTAATATGCATACCAAAATGCTCAGATGAGAAGTGTAGATTCTGCAATTGTTTTACAGTTTATCAAAAAATAAGATAGATCAATGAATGATAGAGGGATGGCTAGATATGTGATAAGACAAATACAGCAAAATATGAGCAGTTATAGAATTGAGGTGATGGGGGGCCAAGCCCGTGGCGCACTCGGGAGAGTGCGGTGCTGGGAGCGCTGGCCGCGGGTTCAGATCCTATATAGGGATGGCCGGTGCGATGCACTCACTGGCTGAGCGTGGTGCGGCTGGTCACAAAAAGGACAAAAAAAAAAAAAAAAAAAAAAAAAAAAAAAGAATTGAGGTGATGGGTATATAAGTGTTTGTTGTTACTTCTTTCATCTTTTCTCTATGTTTGAGATTTTTTTTTTTTTTTTTCCTTTTTTTTGTCTTTTTTCATGTCCGGCAACGGATCTCAACCCTCAGTGTTGCGCCCGTACCGGACCGGGACCGGAAACGGGATCGCAACCCTCGGTGTTGCCCCCACACCCTCGCTCAGCCAGTGAGCGGGAACCGGTCTGTATGTGGGATCCGAACCCTCGGCGGGAGCGCACTGTAGCAGTGCGCCACCGGGCCGGCCCTATGTTTGAGAATTTTTATCATAAATTGTTGAGGATTGGGAGTGAACATGCCATTCTGGCTGGTCTGACCTAAGTCATACTGACTATGTCTGGAGTCAAAAGTGATGAAGAGGCATGGTGAAGTTGCATAAGGAAGAGTGAGTAAATACTGGGTGGCCAGAGAACAATGTTCATTTCCAAAGGCTTGATAGTCTCAACCTTACCCTTTACCCCAATCATTGTAGGATAATCCTGGGGAATCTCGATTAGCCCCTCCCTCTCACACTGTGTGAAGAAGAGGAAGGGCCCAGTCTAAAAACTGTTAACTTCTTTAGAATAAGAAAATATTCTAAAATCTACAGTTCCATTTTGGAAACCCCATTCTGTTTCTTAGGGGTCGTAGGAAAACACTGAGCTTCCCTGTGTGGTCACAGAGCTAGGGATCTCCTTCCTACCAGCTCAGAGCAGTGGAGTAAAAGAGTGAATATTCTCAGAACCCCTTGCTACATGCACATGGGTTAGCATCAGGATTATTTCTAGATTTGGGGTAGGAAACTCAGCTTGAGTCACGTATCTAGAAATGCAGTACTCTGAACTCTCGACAGCTGTCTGTGGTAAAGGGAGAAGTCATGTTTCCCTGTGTCCGGGTTGGATAACATTCGCCTCCTGCCTCTCAAAAGGGCCTTGTGGGGATTCTTGACTTCAGTCAGCCTCAAGTTACAATGAAGGCTATGTAAATGCCACTTGCCTTAAGTCCTCTGCAGGAAGGAGGGCCTGGAAGTTGAAAGGAGTGGCACTGTGCCGTGACCCACCCGCTGGCTGGCAGGGGTTTCTCCTGGGCAGGGCCCTTCTTGGGCAGCAGCAGAAACTCACAAGCTCCTACTCTGGGATTCTGCATACTGTACTGAGGAAGTTCTCATTTACAGTTATCCAACGCAGAGAACAAGGTTCCCTCTTCTGCTAATGGAGCTGTGTAACTATTTCCAAAGGCATGGGGCAGGGGGAGAGGGGAACACATAAAGACATTCTCTGTTTTTCAAGTCTTTTTTTTTTCTGGGGGATGGGAGGGGGCCCTCCTCTCCCCATGGAAACAGCGTGATGATGGACGACTAGGTTCACGCCCACTTTTTAATGTTGCATCAGCATGAAGCCAGGAAACGTTAGAGCCAGAAGACTCCTCGCACTGTGACCTAGCCACATCCTATGTACATGTCAGCTCACACACCATCTAAAATGTCGTGCATTTGATATCAAGTGAGCTTGTACCCTTTCTGCTGTCTTTAAAATTTTCCTGAAGTACTTTTCTGACCTGTACATTACTTAGATTTCTTTTTTCCTCTTTTGTGTCCAGTTTCTGTTTACATTGGCTGTGACTCTGATATTCAGTCAAAAGCTAGGGAAGTTGCTTGTAGGGGTTTTCAGGATTTCTGAATATGAAATAAAAGGAAATTGCATAACATTGCAGCATTTCCTCTTCTTGTTGCTTGCTTGTTACCCAAAATACAGTAGTTCCTTCTAGAAGCTTGAAGACATTTGGCAGATCCTACCCTCTGATGGTCTATTGTGGTCAAGGGAGTCAGTGTTATCCTGATTTGAGGCTGAATTTTTCTTGAGGTCAGACAACAAAGTTCCCTGAATTATAACCATGGCAACAGTGTTTATGAAAAACACAAATCAAAGTTGGGGGGCACCCACAACAATCAGTGTTAATAACTCCAGAAACATTTTGTTCATGCTTAATTCACCAGGACTGAAAACAAAATAAAAGGCCTACCCTTCACTGGATATCTGGGTGTAACCTACTGCTTGCATGCTCCAGGAGGAGCTATTTCACCTTTTCCCTTGAAATTATATCCGCTTAATTCCAGATTTCTCACAAAGATGTGCAATAAGTGCCAGCAACATTCAAAATGTGAAAGGCTTGCTATAAGGATAATTTGCTCATCAAGGTCGTTATGACCCACTTCTGACCTACAGAGAAAGACTGAGACAAAGCTGTGTGTATCCTCTGTCTTAGCCCCTTGTGCTTTAATCAGTATTGATTTCTAGTACACTGAATATATGCCCAGCACTGTGTTTGATGCCAGGTGGATGCACACACACATACTTCCACCCCCATAGAAGTGTAAGACTGACCTTGTCATCAAGGGATTGATTTGATTGGATACTGGAAATGATGACAAATGAAAATTGTAGTTGGAAGTGTTAAATGCTATAGAACAGACTTTAAGAGCAGTGAGAGGTCAGAGAAGGAAGAGATGAGGGTGGTCTGAAGCCATCAATTAAGTTAGGAAATCTTTGTGGAGTAGGGAAAATGTTATTTTTAATTCTTTCAATACTCTCATAAAGTAAATATTATTACTTAGCTCTACTTTACAATGTGAAAACAGACTCAGAAATGTTAAATAATCATCTAAGGGTACATAGCTCAAACGTGGTGGAGCCAGGCTTTAATGCCAAGTCTCCAAAGCCCACAGCACATTCAGCCCACCACCCAACTCCACCCAATTCAAATCCATTTTCCCCTGTTCTGGAATCCATCCAAGGCCTATGCTGGTGAAAGGACAGGCTAACAATGATTAAATCCCAAATACAGCTAAATTTATCAGACCAGTAATGCCCAAGGCTGCCTTCTAGGTGAAGTGAAGCTAGTCCTGTGTGTGAGTGACATTGGACCAGCCCCTCCCTGCTTTAGTGGACCACGAAGAGCTCTTAACTGTCAGTTATTTATGTCCTGCTGAAGTCTGCCTTTCAGGGACTCCACCCTGACTTTCATCTCTGTTCTGAATAGCAAGACTTCTCCTTCTTCCACGTGACAGTCCTTCAAGAATTTGAAGACTGGTGTCGTGATGTCTTGAAGGCTTTTCTTCTCCAACCAAAGCTGCGGTGGCTTAGGGAAACACATCTTACAGGAGCTGTACAAGAGATTAGAGCAGAGGGAGAGTGGAGCCAGCAAGCCTAGGAGAAGGCCAGTGCTAAGGTCCAGGTGAGAAGGCAGAGAACCTCTGCCCTAGGGCAATAAAAAAAGGAATGGGGATGAGGAACAGGTCCACGACACACGATAGTGCTAGAGGAGGTAAAACTTAGAACTGGTTGGATATGTGAGGTGGAAGGAAGGGGAAACTCAGGATGATATGACTATAGTTTCTTTCCTGTCCCACTTTGTTGCACATTTTTCTCCTTTATTCTAGAGTTCCCTACAAAGCTCAGGTAGATTTTTCTGTCATGTACTATTTCGTGTTTGCCACATACTATTTTGTGTTTACCATGTACTATTTTGTGTTTACCACAACTCTTGGCTGTAAGCGACAGAAACACAACTAAAAAAAAAAGGTGTTATTGGTTCACTATGGAAAGAGCAGGGACAGACTTCAGATATATTTAAATAAAAGGGCTCAAACGGTGCTCTTGGAATCTGGTCTCCCTTCAGATCATGACTCTGCTTTCCTTTGTTTGACCTTTTTTACTCAGGCTTTGCCTGTGTGGTGGCAGAGTGGCCACAAAAGCTCCAGCATGTATCCTGTTCTCTTAGCACACAGCAAGGCCTCATTCCAACAGTTGTAATAAAAAATACGAAAAGCAAGTATTGATGGCTGCGTTTGGCCTGGGGCACATTATATGCCCAGTTAGATGCATAGTGTGGATCACGGGGCCAAACCCAAGGATGGAATTGGGATCAGCCCCACTCAAACCACGTGGACTTGGGGGGAATGGGAGGAGGCTTCCCAAGGAAAATGAGGGTGATGTCCCTAGAAAAAGAGAGACATGGATGCTGAGTAGTAGTAATAGCAGTGTCCAGAGCACTTTGTTTTCCCCTAGTATTACTGAGGAATAATACAGAGATAAGCCCTTTGTATTCATAAGGTACAAAATAGCAGGCAATGCTTGAACTAATGGAAAAGAAAGTTTATTTTTCTATCCATCTTTATTGCCATAGTCATGTTGAACAGCAAGCAGCAATTTTTATTCAATGGCATTCTGCTGTGTTGGTACGCAAGAAGGTTTCAGGAGCTGTCAAAAGACTCTATCTATCCAAATGGCTTTAGGAGCACAGCCATTTGGTCCCTTATTGCTTGACCATTTTCCAAGAGACTGCCTCAGTCCTAAGGTGCCTCTGATGCCTCTGATTGCATAGAGGAGGGGACTCAGTACCATCAAGTACAGGATCCCCTTTTTTAGCCCTCATTTCAGGACTCCCCGGTGACACCCTGGATCCCAAAACTATTAGCAGCATTTGATGTCACCTGCTGGGTATAGGGCTAGCACAAAGTAGTGGACCATAGAAAATAAATGGCTGTTTGAGGGATTTTGACAGCCTAGATTTAAGCCAAGTAAGATAAATCTGTTTTATATAGTGACACCCTGGATCCCAAAACTATTAGCAGCATTTGATGTCACCTGCTGGGTATAGGGCTAACACAAAGTAGTGGACCATAGAAAATAAATGGCTGTTTGAGGGATTTTGACAGCCTAGATTTAAGCCAAGTAAGATAAATCTGTTTTATATTTTCTCATAATAAGAACTGAATTGTATATTTCCTTTCCCCCTTTAAAGTAAAGATTCATAGGGAGTTTGCCAGATGTTGGGAAGAATGAGACCGAGCCACCTGGAAATGATAGATCTGACTTACCTTTTCTGTCTGGCCAATGTATTGACCTCATCAACTCCAACATGAGGATTTTTTAAAAAATTCTACTCTCTCTCTTATTCCTTCTCCTAAAAAACTATTCATCCAATCAACACTTTTTGATTAACTGGCCTGCCATATGCCAGTTACTGAATCCTCTTTACATGTAATTCTGCAGGGCAAGAAGGTCTTGACCTCTTTTCAGGAATAGGTCATTGGAAAGTGTCATCAAACATATTTTTATTGGCTTCACTTTTGAGAGAGCCTCCCTAAAACAGCAAATAAAATACTATAGCAGTGGAAAGAGAAAGCAAAGGGGAATGTTGCTGGCTGAGAAATAGGAAGGCAGCAGCAGCCATTTCATTTCTGTTCTCCTGAGCATATTTCATTACTCAGACCATGATAGAGAGGAGCACAGTTCTGATGGAATGAGGGGGACCCAGTGCCGAGCTCCCAAGCTCTGACCCCTCGAGGTGAGACACATCTTTATTTTCTCCAAGATATTCAAACTGGTTTTGTCCTTGCGGGCTTTAGATTCAAGCAGTTGCTTCTCAAAGCTTTTCCAAGTGTGGCCTGTGGCCCACTGGTGAAAAGAGTTCTTCCTGATCCCAAAATTCTTGTCCGTTATTGGGTTTTATGGGTGGCATTCCACAGACGAAAGGTGTCTTACTAGTAACTTCTCTGGAGTGTTATTAAAAGCTCCTAAATTTAGCCTGTCATTAGAGTTTGCCGAGTATTCTAATGTGGTGATCCACCGGGCAGTCTGTCTGCCATGCAGTCCTTGGCAGCACCAGCCAGTTCTCTCTGTATGTGTTCATAGTTTTTAGGACTGATGTGTTTTGGGCATCCTAAAGTGTCTCAAGCTGGTTGTGGGTTTCAATTACTGCTGTACTTGTGTTAATTGGAAGTTTGTAGAATTACTATTATGTTTAAATTGGGTGGAAACTTTGGTTTTACATAATGGTTGCACTGTTGCCATTTTAATTACCGCTTCGCTTCTTTTGAGTTCTTTGTTAATTGCCAAGCTATTTTTCTGCTGGAAAGGGATTGGGAAGTTGTATAGTAGTGGTTAAGTACAGACTCAAGTCTGGAGGTCTCTGCCTAGTTCAAATCCTGGCTCTGTAACTAGCTATGTAACCTTTGGAAAGTTAATTAACCTATATGATCCTATGAATAGAAGCATTGGTAGTACCCCCAGGTTTGAGAATGAAATAAAATAATTTATGTAACTTCTTAATATGGTGCTTGGCACATAATTGGTAGTGAAAAAGTGATTGGTTATTTTTTATTGTCAAATACTGTTAAAAAAATATGAGACCCATTGCTCTAAAAGTTGACCTTAGATTATCTCCTTTCCCTTCCCTTGGTCCATTTAGTTTCAGTTGGCTAAATTAAGTGCTAATGGTATCAGTGTCACTGGGCCCTCAAACTACATTGCCATCCTTAGCCATTTATCCCATAAGGGACAACCTTACCAGGAAAGACTTTTTGTTTTGTTTTTTAAACAAAAATTGTAAAGAGAAGGAAGGAGGAGGATGACAATGATTTTGATGAAAGTTAATTTTTATAGAATTCTCTGTGATCCATAGACTTTGTATTCTGTGCTCTGTGTTGTTTATCTATTCTATTTAATTCTTACAACAACCCTAAGAAGTAGAGAGTATTAGTATCCCCCTTTTACAGATGGCAGGACTGAGGTCTAGGGATGTTAAGTAATGTATACAGAGGTACTTTAAAAAGTTTGTGGAAAAATAGAATTAAAAGATAATATGAATCTTTTCATGAACTTTTTGAAGTACCCTTGTATGTATAACCAATAATTGGTAAAGCTGGATTTTGAAACTAAGCAGCTGATTACTACAAACCTGTTACCACTGACAGGGAAATAGTCCAAAAGAGCAAGCTGTAATGATGGCAGACCCATTGTGTCACACAGAGAGAGGGGACAGATGGTACGTGATGGTGTAGAACCAGCCTGTGCAGTGTTGTAAGATGTTGGCACGCAGCTCTGTTCAGTGTCTCCCCACGTTGGGATATCAGGGAACTCCAGGTGGAAAGGATTTAGCTATCCCAGGCTACTTGGAAAAGACCTCAGAGAATCACAGAGCTTGGGTGTGAGCTCTGCTACAGATGGTGCAGTTTAGATAGGAGCAGAACTTTTAAGTAAGTTTGCCTGTGAATCTGTCTCTCTGCCTTCATTTTGTGCAGATTTTGAGCCAGAGTATGGTATGGCCAAGTGCTAATGCAGCTGTGTGTCAGAGAAAAGATTGTTTTCTTTAATTATTGCTTTACTTATGCCTTTAATTTATATGTTAAAAGAAAAAAAATGCCTCTTGGTGCTTTCTCAGTACGGCTTGGATAATGGTAATAAAGTTTACCCTTAGAAAAATTCTGGGAATCCAGATGACTCTGTGTAGTCTCTCTTAATTCTCTAGGGACATGTAAATTGAATTGGCTCAGCAGTGAACAGTTTTTGGAAAATCACATCTTAGTGCAGAGGAAGCATATGAAGGCTTTCCTCATCCTCCTCTGATTTATTAAATTGTAGTCCCATCGTAGCTTCTAGGTAAGGACCCGTAGAACTGCAGTGACTTGTTATTTGTATCAAAGACCCACTTTCCTGCCCTGGTGTTTATCTTCAGGTTTGAGCCCTATGGTTCGGAGAGAATATGGAGTGTTACTTCTGCACTAGATGCGAACTGGTTGCATGGCTTAGCGATGAATGCTTCAGGCTGGAATCAGAAGGCTGTTCGCAGTTTCATTTTCTCTCTGACTCTGGGCAAGTTCTTTCTTCCAGTGGCTCACCTGCCCTAGCTGCCCATGACATCTCATCACCTTTATCATTGTCATCATCAGAATGTTTTATTTAACATGTGGTTAGTGGTTAAGTGCTTGGGTTCTAAAGACAGACTGTGGGAGTTCCTGTCTGCTCTGCCCACTTCCAGCTGCCTAACCTTGCACAATTGATCTAACTTGTCTACTGCCTCAGTTTTCTCATCTCTGTGATGGCAATAATTAGGTTGGAATGAGGACTGAACAAGATAATACATATAGAATACTTGGCGTGCTGTCTGACACATATGGGCTTTTGTCATCGTTATTAAATTATTATATCTATTGTAATAATTCCTTAGTGACTCTCAGATGGTCCCTGATAAGATAAACACATGTAATTTCTATTCTCTGGAAGCATATACTTGAAAACAAATATTCACTGAGATGGATATTTAACAAACCTTCATGTATATATTCAGCAGCAACTAGAGCATACCTACATCGAAGTATATAAAGCTAAAGGGCTAGGACACTTTAATGTGGCCAGATCTTAGAGGACTCTAGCTAAGCAGGACAGATAGACTTTAGATTAAGCTGGGTTGCTGAGAAGGTCCATTATCTGTTTCAGTCTTCTTAGGAGCCATCATTAGGCATTGTTTAATGACCCAAGTCCCCTTGAGTTGTTCCTGGAGGGTTGGGTTCTATCCTGTTAAGATAGAGGCTCTTGAAAGGCTTTCCTGGAAGCATGTAAATCTGAGATATTCTTCACTCATAAGACAAAGCCACAGTCAAACAGACCTTTTATTTAAGGACATTGCTCTTGGCTCTGGATCTCAGTCTGATGCTAGTGGGCAACTATGAGATCTATAGAAGAAGGATTGCCCAGAACAGATGGACCATTTCTAAAGAGTGAATTGAATGCCCTTTGCTTCCGCCAGTATAGAAGGTATTTACGAACCATGATACTAACCACTGGTGTGGCTTGGTAGTTGTGTGTTTTTGCCACTGCCTGGAAAGGTAAAAAAGAAATGGAACATCCTGTAGAGGCAAGATAGAATACTGTACCACCTACCAGCTCTCTGTCCTGGGCCTAGGTTCTATATCTGTAAAAAGGGAATAACACTAGACCTAGTCCATGTGGTGGTTAGAGGATTAGATGTCATGTGTGGCACTTGATAAGTGCTCAGTAAACAAATCTAGTGCTATTAGTGAGCCACCATATGGTCTTTGATGGTGAGGATACACCTCCACCCTGGGCCTTCCTTGTTGTGCATGTAGTTATGCAGTCCTAGCGAGCATGGTTTCTTAGCTTCATTTCAAAACTCATTCTCTTTGGCTCATTTACCCAAATCTGACAGAGATTAATGGCCTGGCCTCTGAGGATCGGGCGACATATGTTTCTGGTGCCTTTGGCTCATTGCTCTTGCCTCCCCAGTTTGGGGAATGCTTGGGCATTCCAGGCAGGGGTCTCCTGAGACCCAGGAAACCTTGAAGAAAAATAATTTGGTATAAACTCACCTCCTAATTAAGGAGGGCTGAAAGCCCTGGATTTTACTGTTCCTTCTGAAATTTGCCATTTACAGAAAAGAGCAAGTTTCTCTTGGAAGGAATGTTTGAATTTAATGGGAGAAATGCAGTGATCAAGGATGGCTGAAAAAAATACTTGCCGAAATATGATCTTTTCCCCTGGACTTCCCTTGCCCAACTTTCCAAGGTTAGTGAATGCCAATCACCATGGATCACTGGTCCTAGCTGTTATAGGGCTACCCATTTTACGCACAGATCACAAGGCTCTGCAGGATTGTGTTGCTGCCCCCCTGCCCTGTCCTAATTTCTTACCCTTTTCTGCCATGCCTTGCACTGATTACCAAGCACACTGTCCTTCCTCCCTCCAAAAGGCCCAAAAGCAGTGGCTCCAGGTCTTCCCAAGGAGGTCCCCTCTCATCATTCAGGTCTCAGGCAGATGTCACCTTTTCAGAGAAGCTTTTCCTTACCTCAAGTCCACACTACCCTCTTTTATTTTCTCCACTGTACTTATCAGTGTTCATATTTGGGCATCTGCTTATTTCTGCTTTCTTCACTAATGGGAAAGTTCCATTAGAGTGGAGATCATGGCTCACTTGTTCGTCAGTATGCCCAACACCTAGAATATTGCCTTGCCGTTACAAACATTCATTAAATATTTGTTAAATGCATGAATGCATAAACAAATTAAAGAATTGCAAGTAACTTTGGGAATTACCCATTCAAAAAGTCTTTAAACTTTTCAAAGCCAGTAGCCCCTTGTTTGATAGTCACATGAGTAAAAGTGATAAAAACAAAGGAAGAGGATTTTTGGCTACCTGGAGTCTTAGCTTCTCTCCAGACCTCTTTGGCAGTCCTTCTGCAGGTGATGTGGACCTCAATCTGAAAAGCATCATCTAGTCCAAGTCCTTTATTTATATAGATGATGGAGGTGCTGCTGAGGGGGAACTGGCAACCATGTTTCCTCTGTTACAGGTAGAAATTAGCACATCCTCTGAGTCAGCCTCCACCTAGACTTTGTGGTGACTTTTGCCCTCCCCGCAAATTCCATGAATGTTAAGTAGTTATTTTCCCAGTAGGATAGCCCAAAGCACTCGCATTTGTGTTGTGCTGCTTCAGGATATTTCTCTTTCACGATCTCGTTTGATGCTCACAGCAGCCTTGGGAGAGGTAGGCAGAATAAATATCATCACCCCCATTTTGTAGATGAAGACATTAAAATTTAGCAAGATAAAGTGACCAGTGGTGAAACCCAGGCTAGAGTCAAAGTCTTTTGACTTCTAATCTCTAGAACTTTTAAGTGTATGCACTAATGCCTTTTCATTAATCAGACAGTACTCTGTAAAAACAGAAACCCGGGGCCGGCCCGGTGGCGCACTGCTACAGTGCGCCGCTTGGGAGTGCGGCGGCGCTCCTGCCAAGGGTTCGGATCCCACATACA
>NW_007726969.1:413398-415988 GCF_000696425.1 Galeopterus variegatus
TTGCCGGTCCCGGTCCGGTACGGGCGCGACACTGAGGGTTGCGATCTGTTGCCGGACACGAAAAAAGACAAAAAAAACAAACAAACAAACAAAAAAAAACCAGAAACCCATTCCTTTTTATCCTCATCTTTCTAACCTCAGTAAGTGGCTGTGCAGCTTTAGTGTTATTTAGAAAATTAATAACAATAATAAAATGGGATGATCTGTTACACTTACAGTTTGATAATTCAAAGACCTTCTTGGGCCACTCCTTCAGTTTACAGATGAGACAGTAGAGGCCCAGACAGGGTAAGGGACTTATCCAGTGACACAAAGCAGTTGAGGGGCCAAGTTGGACCCAGTGCCCCTCTCTTGACCATCTGTTCCCACTCATATTCCTTAGTAGTGAAAATCTCTTTTTTGGTTTAATGGTTCTCTCTTTAGAGATGTTTAGCTCAGTTTCTTTAGAGGTTAAAATAAGTTGTTCTCAACTGAGAGTAGCCATCATAATCATTTGGGAAATATATGAAGTTACGATGACCAGCTTCACCCTATGCCTTTCCATACCTACAGAACTTAATTAACAAAGAAGGGTTGGAGCACTATGATTTTTTTCTTTTTTAAAACAGAGGTTTCATCTTATTTAATAATGATAACATATCAGGGATGGGCAAACTATGGTCCACAGACCAAATCTGGCCTACCACCTGCTTTTGTTTAGTCCATGAGCCAAGCATGGTATTTACAGATGAACATTTACAAATGACTTGATGATAGGGAATACCAGCTTTGAACTCCAGTTAAACTAAATGTCACTCTTTCTCTAAAAAAAAAATTCATTCTTCTGATTAGTAGACTTGTATTTCAAATAAATTATGCCCAATTATTATTATATTTTGAATTTTGTCAAAAATTTTGTGAAAAATTGTTTTATTTCTTTTATTATATAAGTACCTATATAATATTGCCGATTTTGCCTCTTGGCCCACAAAGCCTAAAATAGTTACTCTCTGGCACTTTATTGAAAAAGCCTACTGACCCTTGCAGTATGTCATTATCTATTTTATACTGGGGCACCTTTCCTTTATCTATATTGGGGCACTTTCCCTTTCTATGATATCTATAAATCATTTAAGGGTTTTTTATTGTTAATGTATTCTTACAACATTGAAACTCATTAAAGTATATAGAGTAAGTGACTGTTCCTATTTCCCAGTGTTAACACTCAACAGTTTGTAATGTATCTTTGTCCTGACTTTGCCACTAACTAGCTGTGATACTTTAGTTAACCTAAGTCTCAGATTCTCTGCAAAACAATGATGATAACAATTCCAACAGAATTGTTATATTGATTGTTTGAAATAATTTATGTGAATTGCTTAGCATATTACCTGGTGTGCAGTTGGTGCTTAATTACTTTAAAAAAATTTTTAATTTTCTCCTGTTTTTTTATATACACACCTAAGTTTATTTGCTTTTTAAAACATGGAATATGATTTTTTTTTNTGGGAAATAGATACTTATTGAAAGGGCTTATATTTGGGGTGAGAAATTGCCTTTCATCTTATGGCACAACCTAGGGAAAGGGGGAAAATAGTGGTTTTCAACAGTGAACAACGTGTAGGGTGATATAAATATATATAAATATGTATAAATGCACACAAGTAAATTTTTATTTCTATTTTTCAGGTCTACAACTCGAACAAAGACAGTCAGAGTGAAGGGAGTAAGTATGATGTTTGGTTAATTTTCTGCAACAATGGTTGGGAGTGGTTTTTAAGATGTTGCTACTCCAGGGGTGAGCCACCAGGAGGTGCTGTGGGCATGTTGGGTCTGCCCCATTTCTAGAATGCAGTGTGAGATATTTCCACTTTGACTTCCACATCAGTAACTCCAGAGGGACGTTCTGTGAGCTAGACTGGAAAGGTTGTAATGACACCTTGCATTTAAATACCTTTCACACTTACAAAGCATTCTCGTGTCCATTATCTCAGTTAATGCTAGGTCTTCTTAAGACTGTAGCTCCAATCGCCACTTAAAAGTCACTTAATCCAATAATACCCAACTCCCCAAGAGCCTTATCCTGTGGGAAAGCCAAAGTTGCTCTTGCCTCCTGCACAGTCTTGCTCTAAGGACTGGAGAGGCAACGACTACCTTAGGTGATTGCTTAATGACTTTGTTTTCTTTGTGGCCTCTTTGGAGAGGAAAGAGCAGAGATGGTGAATTCTGTAATAATATTTCTCTTAGATAGAAGTGCCCCTGGGCAGCCTCTGTAGAATATACAGCACATTTCCCCTGCTGCTGGCTGTGAGCACTCTGGCTAATCATGATTTCCAAGGGCACCTGTAACCTTTTAAAGGTGATGGGATTAAAATGTAATGGCTACTGGTAAGATGTTTGAGCTGATTATCTCTTTGGTGCATAGGAGAAAAAATAAATTTCTTCCAGGTTGCTAAGAGTACAAAGGAAAATTTGTCCCCTTGCCTCAGATCTACTTTGTAAAATCCACTTGGAAAAAATTTTCAAAGGTAGCCAGTAGGGTCAGGAAAATCAGTAGAACAGTGCCTCTCCATGTGGATGAAAGGATGAGCTAATTTTTTTTTCAAAAGCC
>NW_007726969.1:416503-417878 GCF_000696425.1 Galeopterus variegatus
TTTATGAGAGGAAAATATGTTTGTCCCTCAAAAATGAACAAGTGAAAAATATTTAAGTAAATATTCAAGGAAACAAAGAAGTAATCCCTTCCTCCTGGCCTCCCTCAATCAGGTAGGATTGCTTTAGAGCATCAGAAGTTAACTCTGGCTAACTTAGGCAAAAATGACAACAGCAAAACAGTAACAATAATGAAAAGATATGGAAATCTGTAGGGTAACTCACAGAAAGGTATGAAGATCTGAAGAACCAGGCTAAAAAATACACCAGCTAGGAATCAGGAACCAATGAGAAAAGGTCTTCTGGATAATATTTGCAGAATGATAAAGCTCTAAACCCTCTGTAGTCCTTGCCTCACTCTTCTGAAGATTCACATTCCAGGAAAGATAGCGTCAAGTTGATCTAGCTTGGGTCTACCCAGGGCCTACACCTTGTTTGACAGTTTCAAGAGTACTGCATAAAATGGGAGCAAGGTAGTTTTCCCAGAGGGAAATCAGGGAAGTCACTAGGACAAGAAGGAATGGATGCCAGGCGGGCTAAACTAACAGATGCTCACACCAGGCCCCAACCCGGGACACATTGCTTCTATTGTATAATAAAGGGGCCAAGATGAGTAGGGGATGAGATGCCTGTGAATGGAGACCCCAGCGGAAGTTTACTTGTAACTTGCGACCTTATGAACCTGCTTCTCTCTGCTTGAGATAAATGCCAATACATTCGAAAGACAACTGTGATTTTATTGATGGGCATGCCAACTGTTTCCACCATTTCTATTTCTGTAAGGCATTTGGGGCATATGTTTTTGGAAACCTTTAAAAAATGACTGTCTTTTGACCCAACAATTTGTATTAAAGAAATAATTAGACTAGAGTACAAAGATATTGGTGCAGCAGAGAAGTTCATTGGAGCATTGGTGATAATAGCAAAGAACTATAGATAATCTTAATATCCAGTAGGGAGCTGGTTAAATAAATGATGGGAGTAGTAAGCAGCCTTTAAAAAGAAAGAGCGATCTAGGTATATTTGCAGAAATGGTGCTCACAGTATATTTTTAATTGAACTTTATAAAAAATTAGGCTATAGGACAAGGTATACAGTAAAATAAATTATTTGACTCATCTAGACATTTGTTAGAAAAAAGTCTGGAGATACATTTAGCATCAAAATCTTAATGAGGATGGAGGGTGGGTTATTGGAAGACATCAACCTTCTGATTTAAGTATTTCTCTAGAGTTTGCATTGTCTACAATAAGCATATATTTTACAATAATAGCTATTAATAGATAACATTAAGTGACCACTTACTGTGTATTAGGCTCTAGGGATGTATTACATACATTAGCTCGTTTAATGCTTACAACACCCTGTGAGAAAGGT
>NW_007726969.1:418660-445045 GCF_000696425.1 Galeopterus variegatus
GGAACCGGTCTCCACATGGGATCCGAACCCTCGGCGGGAGCGCCGCCGTGCTCCTAAGCGGCGCACTCTCCAGTGCGCCACTGGGCCGGCCCTGAGAAAGGTATTTTTGACTGACTTTGTAGATAAGGAAATTGAGGCTAATAAGCTCAGGGGACACAATTTAGTCTAAGTTCTGTCTGACTCTGAAGGCTCTATTGTTAAACACGAGGATATCTATCTACCTGTTTTAAGAAATGAACAGTACAAAGAGTTCCATTTTGGAACACACAGACACTTGGAGCATTTTGCTTTTGGTATCCTGTTCTTCACAGAGTGAGGTGAGTTGCTTGTCTTGGGTGTCTAATGATTCTTTAATTGCTTACCCTTTCATCTAGCGAACAGGAGAGAAAAAAATGGGTTGAAAAATATTGACCACTTTTTCAGGAGTAGTATACATAGGAATTATTTTTGTATGGTATCATTATTCACCAATTTCCAAGCTGGCAAAACCAGAGTAGTGGCCTGGGTTGGTGCTTCCTCGCCTTTTTTTTTTTGGTATTAGCATCCCTTTTCCACATCATACAACTTCTTAGCTCCCCTTCTCTGCTGAAATTGTACTTGTGGTATCTCTTGATAGCAGTAATTTGCAGTTTTACCCCATACCTATCCATAGGGCTCATCTGCCACAGATGGCACTATTGCCCAGGGTCTTGATTGTTCTGCAGCCTTGTTTCTGTTTGTACCACAGTCAAAACTCTTTTAAAGGTAAGAAGTCGATCCGATAGGAATTTGAGACGGGGGGCATTGCTCTTTTTACCAAATTCAAAATGTCTGACGTCTTGATTCCAGAAGTCTAGTATTTTCTTTTCTAGAAAATGTTTTGGTGGGAATTTGAATGCGAACATTTTATCAGAGAGCCAGAAGGTTTTGAAGGGGCAGATAGGAAAAGGGAATTCCTTTGGAGACACTTCTGAATTTGCTGCTTTCATCTTGAAGCTTCTCGCAGGGCATACAGTGCCTGTGGGGTATAAGATAGAGCCATAAATAATGTCTGTCTGCTGCTGGTGTTTCCCAAATGCCCCAGTTGCCAGGGAGAGGATGGTGGCAGATAAATACATGCACATTTCTATGCAGAGCAATTTTCCTCTCTTCTTCTCTATTCTGTTTGCATCTCAAGTATAGAGGGTTGAATTAATTATACTCCCTTGTTCATGATACCTTGTCATCACAAGTCCCTTGATTAATTAATTCATTTTTTTCTCTCATTTTACTTATTCATTCATACTTATTCTCCTTTCCTCCTCTTTAAGTCACCATTCTAATGTGTACTTTTAAAATGTATTTTTGGAAAATGTGAACCTTTTGTCTACTTTTGTTTTTTTTTTGTTTTATTTATTTATTTTTTTGTCTTTTTCGTGACCGGTAAGGGGATCACAACCCTTGGTGTGGTGTTGCCCGCACTGCACTCAGCCAGTGAGCGCACCGGCCAGTCCTATATAGGATCCGAACCCGTGGCCGGAGCGTCACTGCGCTTCCAGCGCCGCACTCTCCTGAGTGCGCCACGGGGCCGGCCCTTTGTTTTTAGGGGTTGTAGATGGTTATGTGTCTTGTTCTTTTTCTTACTCTGTTCCCTCAGTGGTGTGTTAGGAGCAGTATATATTACTCTGTGTACTTCCAGACCATGGCTTTTGACTGCTGCATACTCCATGGTGTACCACACTGGGCATCTGGTTTTGTAGAGATGTACTGTATCTCCTCCTCATGCCTCCAACTCCTCCTCACCACTAGCAACACCATAGTGAACATCTTTGTCTTCCTGTGTGAGAATTTCTTTGGGTTATATCCACCAGGAGAATTGCTGGTCAAAGGGTATGCATATACTTAAAGTGCTTGCATATTACCCTCCAGAGTGGTCAGTCCACAGTCCCACTAGCTCTACATGCAAATTTCTCTGTTCCTACCAACTCTCACTGTTATTCAGCTTTCTGATTTTTTGCCAGTCTAACAGATATAAAACAATAGCATATTGTTTTAATTTCCATTTCTGTAATAATTAATGAGTTTGAGCATCTGTTCATAGCCTATTCATTTACTAGGTTTCCTCTTTTGTTAATTACCTGTTCATGTCCTTTGCCCATGTTTCTATTTCAGTTGCCCTCTTGTTGATTTGTAAGTTTCTTTTACGTTCTAGATATTAATTCCTTGCTAGTTTTAGACATTTTAAATGTGTGTTCCCATCTTGTAATCTATTAAATTACACATAGTGTCCTTCCTTGACAATAATGTCTTTTTATATATGCAAATTATCTTTGTTTTTCTTTCCTTCTTTTTTTTTTTTTTGCCTCTGGTTTATGATTTTTAAGCTGTATTTTGAAAAACCCTGTCTGACCTATGTCACAAAGGTGTGTAATTACAGTGTTTCTTTCACGTTTGATAAGTTTCTTATCCAGAAATATTGGCCATTGTATGTGATGTTTCATGAAGATCCAGTCTTATTTTTATTCATATGAGTCAGTTTTCCCACCAACATCTACTAAACTATCTGTTCTTTCCCCCATTGATTTGTGGTGCCAGCTTTGTTGTATATCAGGTTTGCATATTCTATCTGAGTTCTTTATATGTCTTTGGTCTGATTGACTGTTTTTGTGCCCATACTTCTCTGTTTTTAATATGATAAATATCTGATAGTTTCAGTCTCTTCCCTTTACTGTCCTTTTAAAGAGTTGACTTAGCTATTTTTGGACATTTACTTTTATATAAATCCTAAAATAAATTTAATAAGCTTCTCAAAAGATAAAATTTTCATTTGGGATTGCATTGAATTCTACAAATTAATTTGGGAGAAAACTGACACTTTTATAATATTAAGTCATCTGCTCTAAGAGCTTTGAATGTCTTTCCATTTATTCAGACCACCAGTGTCCTTTATTAGAGTTGTCATTTTCTGCCTAGAGGTCTTGTGTACTCTTGGTTAGTTAATCCCTAAATACTAAATTCAGAAACAAATGTGCTATTTTTGCCAGTGCTATGGGCCTCTCATCATGGATCCTGCTGTCCACAAGGAACCTTCTATGGGTTTGCTCCTAGAATGTCAGGAATAAACAAGGGTCCCTCAAGAAGTTCATGGAAAGATTCATATTATCTTTCAATTCTATTTTTCCACAAATTTCTGAAGTACCCACATACATCAGTGACGTCAGTTCTCTAGTTTGTTAGACTCTTACCCAGCAGAGAAGGGGAGGGAAAGATAGGAGTACTGATAGTAGAGGAAGAAAGTATATTTTGTTGCTCCTTAAGCTTTTTACTGAGGAAGTGATCACTGCCTTTGTCAATAACCTGTCATTGATTTGCCCCCTTGATTATTATAAAGAATAGGACTGCACTGGGCAAGAACCCCTTCTCCCATCCCACTCTTTGCAGCCACCTTTGTCATCTTAATGCACATCTCTTGAGTCTACGTGTCTTGATGCCTGCCCTACCTTTGGCTGCAGTTGTGAGATTTACTCCCCAAAGACTCCATGAGAATTGGTTCATTCTCCTGTGAAATGAGCCTAGGTTAGAAGCAGGAGGAGAAGCTGGAAAGTGGCTTGTTCTCAGCTGAGGCTGCTGTTGTTCTGTAGTTCCACCTGAGGAGTTAGAAAGCCAAGGACATGTCAGAGAAGATAGACCAGTACAGTGCAATAGAATAAAGGAAGGGCAGGCCTTTATAGTGTGAGTCGGTCTTTTCCAAGTTTGACGTTTTAAATAATAAATGTCACTGCCTACTTAACTCTAAAAAGATTAGCTTGTTTACTAAGGGAGAGAGAAATGCTGCCCTCCCACTGCTTCTCCAGCTGTTTGAAGGCTGATGTCTGACAGATTGAGACAGGACGCAGACGTCTAATCTTGACTTCATAGTGCCACTTTCCTCAATGTGGGTATTTACTCATATTCCACAGGTTAATCAGATTATATTAAAAGGAATGTGCCCAAGTTGCTGCTGGTATGCCTCCTCATGCCAGTCAGGGCCTGGACCTGCTGCAATTTATCAATTTGTCATTTACACTGAGAGGTGGGAGGCAGAGCAGTGATTGGAGAAAGAATGCTCTGTGCAGAGTTAGACTTAGGATCTAGTCATCTGTAGAGTCTGGACATTCAGTCTCTGAAGCTTACTCCTAAGTAGGTTTAAAAACATGTACTTTCTCTTGTTATAAAAATAATATGAACTCGTGGAATATAAGGAAATACAGCAAAATGATTTTCAAAAATTCAATAAAAATCATATGTAATACCATTCACAGAGATATTTCCTCCTTGCCTTTTTTCATAATCTTATATATATTTTGTCAGTGTCAATGTGTATTTTTATTTAATTAGCTTTATACCAAATGTGCTTGTATGCATTCCGCTTTAAAAAATCTACAGGCATTTGCCCATGTCATGAAAATTGTTTATAAATATCATTTATAATGATTGTTTAATATTCTGTCATAGGATTATATCCTAATTTGTTGAACCATTTCCGATCATTGGACTTTAATATTCTTTCCAGAGTTTTGCTATTATGAATTACATTGGCCTAAGCATCCTTGTACATCAGTCTTTGTACATACCTCAAATCATTTCCTTTGGGTAGATTCTGCCATGTGGAGTGAAGAGAAGCACTGTTTCCATGGAGGGTACTGTGTGAGCAGTGGAGATTGGCACACTGGCTGGGGAACAACCTTGGGTAGGTGCTGGGCCTCTCTAAGCTCCTATTTCCCTTTTTGTACATGGAGATAATAATACACTTACCTCTTAAATGCATTGTGAGAATTAAAATTTAGCACAGTATCTGGCATAATAGTTAATAAATGCCTAATTACTTTTGGTTGTTATCCTTCTCATCATTTGGCCGTACCAATTACTCCCTCAAAAAAAAAGAAACGCCCACTGGATTGGCAGAGCTGCTCTTGAAGGAAGCAGGGAGGAGAATGGAGGACGGTAGCCAAGACTCCTGCTATTTTTCAGTCTTAGTGCCTTGTGAGTGTTGGTTCATTTTAATCTTCACAACTATATTTCTCAAAGTGGGATATGCACACCACTGGTGGTACACAAGATCATTTTAGATTGATATATTCATTTTAATGTGCAGGGAGTGGGGGGCACGAGTACTTGTAAACCGCTTGATTTTATAAACATTATTGCAGATAGTAAATATTTTTCATTTAATGGGACTGTTCAACTCCACTATTATAGTGTGAAAGCACCCATAGACAATATGGAAATGAATGAGTGTGGGTGTTTCCCAGTAAAACTTTATTTACAAAACAGGCAGTGGTGAATTTGGCCTATGGACTGTAGTTGGTTAACCCTTGGCTTAATTCAAGGTGAAGTTTTTTTAAAATTAGTATATTTAAATTGTCTTGAGGTTTTGGCAGGGAGCATGCAAGTGGTACACAAATGGTTGCCATTTGCAGAAATGGTGTTCACAACAACCAAGTTTATAAATAAGCAAATAGACTTACAGAGATCTAGGTAGCACAGTCGAAGTAAGGGGGCTGGTGTTCAAACCTGAACCTGCCCGATGGCCAAGGTCATTTTTTCCCTGCTATACTTAATGTGCATGAAATCTTTACTCTCTTTTGCTATCCTGTCATATGTGGCTATCCCAATGGGACTGGAAGGAATTTTATCATCAGCCTCCAAAACCTACCCCACGCAGTTCTTTGCTGCTAAGGGGTCATTCCACTGTCCTTCTTAGTGAGCCTCCTTGTTAGAACCATCAGTGGTTCCTCAAATGCCTGTGCACAATGCTAGGAGAGCATTTTTGTGCCACATGTTTCAATGACTCTAGTTTCCCAGGGTCGGACCCTTATCATGGCTCACTCACTACCCTCCCACAGGGATTTATCAACACAACAAAAGCCACTTTATATGTTGTTTCTGTTACATATACCTATTATTCTTTAGGCTGTCATTCAGATCAAACTCCCCGCTGATGTTTTATTAAGGCTTGTCTTGTTTTTTGAGGACAAGGTTGAGGACCAGGAGAGGAGATGGGGAGGGATGTCATTACCATTCCTCTGTCTGCCCATTGTTGTGCTTCTGATCATACATTCCCTTCATCTCTGTGCCTCAGCTTCCCTTGATCTGTAAAACAGAAAAGACTTATTCTTGAAGATTGTAGGGAAAGTCTTGATGGGATCACATGGGTTACTATTTTTAAAAGGTTTCTAAAACCTTCAGCTGTTACCAAAGGTCCACAGTCTCATGAAAGCAGCAGAGGGCAGAAAATAGGATTTTTTTTTTTTCTTTGCTTCCAGTCACCTTCGGCCTTTTGCTGTTAGAACACCCACAGTTGAGAAGCAGGAGGAGGCAGCCACTGGTAACCAGGATCTCTTTGGGATCAGAGCCATCCAGAGGCTGCCAGGTCTCAACTGGCTGGTGGCTTATAAATAGAACACTTCCCCTTTTAAACCTGAGAAGGATGGAAGGCATTAATGGGCATGGTGGCCTGGCCTCCTGTGCACTGGCCCATGAAGCAGTCAGCTGAGTGCACCTTCCCCTCCAGCTTTCCATCCACGCCTGGTAGAAGACAGGCACTCCCTCCCTCCTCCTCTCCTATGTTCCACTTCCAGCTCCACCCCCTCCACCCTTCCTGGACACTTTTCTTTCTCCTTTTCCCTCCCTCCTGTACTATGCAAGATTCAGTAGTCACCACTTTCATCTTCTGAGCCACAGTCAGGTGAGATGGTATAATTCTATCTCATCCTAGGTGCCAAATTTCCGCACCTTGATTTTCATTATGAGTTGCATGTGCAACCCAGTTGCTCTGGCCCACATTGAGCTTGAATTATATTTAGTTGAGAAGTAACACCCAAGATCTAGAATAGCCCTGGCCGGGGGGTAAGGGGCCAAAGAGAGGAGGAAAAGAATAGCTTGCTTCCACAGAGATTTTATTATTTGGGTTCCCAGCTATTTTGTTTGGTGAGACCCTGTCCCCCAAAAGTTCCTTGAACTTGCCTGGACAATCAGAAGCCTTTCTGCTTGTCCTGAAAGACACTTAACAAGTCCACCCTCTCTTTCAGCCACTTTTGGAGTGACAGATATAGCCAGTGTATGACTTTGCCATGGCCTAATATCACCCTTTCAGTGGCATGGGCTCTTTACTGACAGCAGGCTACAGCCTGGTGGGTGTCAGCCACCCCTTGGCATCCCAGTTTGGGCTTCAGCCAAGCAACAGTTTGTCTTTAACTCCTAAAGCCCAGTGCAAGGGGTTGTTGAGGCAGAGACTGAGTTTCCCCACTGCCACCACGTGCAGGCTTTCAGTTATTATAGTTAATGTTTATTGAGCATATACTGTGCACTGGGCAATGTGCTCAGTGTTTCACATACATTATGTCATTTGATCCTCATAAACACCCTATGAGGTGATAGTACTCTTGATCCCATTTATGAGTATGAAAAAGGAATACAAACTTGTGGTCATTTAAGGTCATTCCTTCTCACCCTGATCAGTTTTCAGAATGTGCAACTCACATTCAGCATGTAAGATTTAGCAGAGGCTATAAAGTACTGTTGCCCGTGGTGGAGTAGTGTTGAGTAGTGGTTAGGATTGTTATCTCTGAAGTATTATGCACAGGGGTGGAATCCCAATTTCATGTCTTTAAAGTGTACAACTTTAGAAAATCCATTTCTGGGGCCGGCCCAGTGGCGCACTGCTACAGTGCGCCATTTGGGAGTGCGGTGGCGCTCCCGCCAAGGGTTCGGAGGCAAGGATTTTGTCTCTTTTCCTGTTACCTATTTTACTTTCTTTACTGTATGTGTCTTTCAGAGTATTTTTCTGCATGTTTGTCCCCAGAAACCATGAAAAAGAAAACAGGTGTCTGTGTGTCTAGTAGGCTAGGAGAGAAGATTCTGATGAGTGGTATTCTTGCGTAGAGACCAGGAGATGAATGAGATCCCTGTCAATCCTATTTGTCTCATGCTTTCCACTGCAGAGGCCCTGAGTTCTGAAAGGTACCAATATGTTCAGCCAGCTGCTAATCACTTGAGGTTCTTAGAGTGTGGGGACTTTTTAACCTACTGATTCCTGGTTTCTTAGCTGGTGAAACTGTGGATTGTATTTGTTTTTTCATTCAGGAAGTGTTTATTGAAATACAGTAAGGAACAAGGCAGATTAAGTCTCTGCTCTCATGGAGCTAAAATTGTTGAGAGAAACTGACAAACAGCAAGTGGACAAAGGTATAGTTCCAGGTGGAGATGAGTACTATGAATAAGTAAGAGTCAGGGAACAGGGAGTCACTGAAGGGGTAGCTGTTTTAGATACCCGGAGCAGGGAAGGCCTCTCTAAAGAGTTAACATTTGAGGAGGAACCTGAACAGAGGGAGGGAGGGAGGCAGGCATGTCAGGAGTTGGCAGATGAGTGTTGCTGACAGGAGGACCAGTATGTGCAAAGGCCCTGAGGTGGAGATATATGTGCAAAGGCCCTGAGGTGGAGATAACGAGCTAGCTGTGTTCTAGGAATATCAATCAGGGGGAGGCAGGCATGTCAGGAGTTGGCAGATGAGTGTTGCTGACAGGAGGACCAGTATGTGCAAAGGCCCTGAGGTGGAGATAACGAGCTAGCTGTGTTCTAGGAATATCAATCAGGAAGGACCATTGCGACTGGATGGGAGGCCAGGGGGAAGAGTGGTCAGGTAGGCTGGGACTAGACCATGTGAGGTCAGGAGATTAGTTTGTGTTCTGAGCATTATTGAAGTCACTGGAGAGTTGTGATCAGTGAATGACATGAGCTGACATATGCTTTTAAAAGACGGCTGTGGCTACTGGTAGAGAATGAACTGTAAGGGGCAAAAGTAGAAACAGTTGGGAGGCTGTTGGAGCAGTCCAGGCAAAAGGTGATGGTGGCTTGGATCAACATATTAGCAATGGATATGGTGAGAAGTAGTTGGATTTTTGGATATGTTTTTAAGTTATTGCAGATAGAACTGGCTAATGGATTGGATGTGGGGTGTGAGAGAAAGCAGAATCAAGGATGACTTTATTGGAGCAGAACATCTTTCTGGTAGAATATGGTACCCTCCTGTCTCATCCTTTCAGCCAGGTTGAATGTAGTGCCTGGTCTGGGACACATTAGGACATTAGCTCCCAAATGTGTTATTTGTGTATCACCTTCATGAATTTTTTTTTTAACATATACCTATACTACTTTTATTATTATTATTTACTTACTGTTTTTCTTTAAATCAATTCATCCTTTTTTACCTCAATTTATTTTTAAAAAATATCATGCTATGTGTGGTAAATCGATAGATTTCTAATATTCATTAACATAAGTGTATAACTATTAAAAATGTTTGTGAACTACTTGGCATCATTTCATACACCACCAGTAGCACAAGCCAACATTACATGTTAAGATACATACCATTGGCAAATCATTATCTGATGGGGAGAACATGGTATAGATATTGGCAGTTGACTAAGTTAGCAATCATTTTTGCTTATCTTTGGAGATAATAGTTTTAACTGCTTGGTGTATACTGCAGTATTTTTCCAAGTAGGGTTCTCACACCCATGGAAGCACAATCTCTGGAAGATGGCCCAGGATCTGCATTGCAGCAAGTATACCCCCGCTTCTCTTGTCCACTAGAGTTGAGAGCCGCTACTGGAATAGAAAGGGCAGGGTGCAAAAAACCTGGTCCCAGCCCCTAGTTCCTTCTGGTTGCGTGAACTTCAGCAAATAGTATAGAATAGAAGAGGATGAGCTGTAGAGTTAGACTGCGTTAGAATCCTGGCGACACCACTCACTAATGCCATAATCTTACAGAAGTTCCTTAACCTGACTGAGCCTAGGTTTCCCGTCTATAGAACAGGGATGATAAGAAGATGATGCACTTAAGTGCATAGCCCAGAGCAATGCAATCTGTGCTCAGTAAGTGTTAGCTGCTGTTAGTTATCATCATTGTTGTTACCACTTAACATCATGAGCCTGGCTTTTCTCATCATAAAAACTTAGCAGAGATATTGGGAAAATTGAATAAGCTATAGTTTGTTAATTTATTTTGTAAACTGTAATGTATCGTCCCTCATTATACTTATTTGTGTGAAAACACAGCAGGAAGTTATTAGTAAGAAGAATAGCAATATTTACTCCTTGGGATTATTATAAGGATGATATGAACTTGGGTATGAAAAGTATTTCATGAACTCGGGAGTTTGATTCAAATATTGGGATGTAGCAGCACCCTAATATTGCTAGTACTGGTAATGAACATTTATTGAATACCAAATAAGTCACAGATTTTATACATTGCATTTGACCCTCACAACACCTAGATGAGTTATCCCCACTATATACAGTGAGGAAGGTGAGTTATCCTCACTATATACAGGTGAGGTAGGTGAGTCTCAGAGAGATGAAGCACCTCGCCTAGGATCATATCTAGCCAGAGGTGGCAGACAGGATTCTAATTCAGGTCTGTCTGGCTCTAAAGCTCATCATTTTCTTTCTACGATGTACCATTTCTGTCTGTGTGACTTTGATTAATATTAAAGTTAGTTTACAGTCGCTGAATACATACCAGCCAGGGAACAGAGTCTAGCCTAGTCTAGTCTAATATAATGCAGGGCATAGTAGGCAGCAGAGTGGGATGTGGTATGAGGTTCTGGGGTGATGATCTGGGATTAAAAATTCGCTGTGGGTAATCCCCAAAGTAGAGAATTTACATGCAGATAATTGAGAACCCATTGGCCCACTTTCCTGGGCCCTACTGGAAACCTCTGAGTGCTGCCACCGTGAGGAGAGTTTTCCAGGGGCCACAGCCCAGGGAGCCCTGGCAACCGTGGAGCTTCACAGGATTAGAAGAAAGGGCAGGAGCCCCTCTGGCTCTCCTTCTGAGAGTGTCAGTGAATGGAAAATTCGTTTCAATGTGAGTGTTCTTCTTCATGGCTCTTAATGGTGCCAAAATTGATTAAATTCAGAATGAACGAGGCCGGCCAGACTCTAAAGAGCAAATCACATTGGGAAATTGAGTACATTTCTGTGGTGACAGTATGCCTCTGAGCTGTCCATGAAGTGGTGGCCTGCTCACAGCACCTCCAACCAGTGTCCCATATCCATCCACATTAAAAATGGGCAGCAACTTCCTTTACCTCTCAGTCCTCTTGTTTTTATGCAAACACCCGGCAGTTCCAGAAAATCCCATTTCTCTCATAAAAAAATTGAAAGTTTGTTGTTTTGTTTTTTAAAGGAAAATTGAATAAAATTTCCGGGGGAAAAAGCTTTAGACTAGGAAAAACCTGTTAAGCACCAGCTTTAGGAAAGTGGTAACACTTTCTCAAGTGTGTTGAGACTAATTCAGTAGATTGTCTCCTCTCCTTTGGAACAGGATTTGTTCTTCTCAAGGTTTGGTTAGATTCCTGGGATGCACATATCTTGTAACTTTGGGGTGTGTCTTAGAGTACTCTTTTCACAGACAGTATGTCCATCAGTTGACCTGTGGTATAGAAAGGTCCCTTCTGATTCGAAATTGGTGATTAGGTCTCTTCTTGGCTAATTTCTTGGTTTTCTGAGTAGTAAGATTTGGAGTTCAGCAACAGCAGATTGGAGATTTTCAGAAAACAGTTTCTTGGGCCTGAAGAGTCAGGTTTGTTGGTAGCACAAAGCTCTAGGGGAGAATGCACTTGTTTTCTAGGGACTGTCTTGACCCTCGGGCTTGTCCGTTTAGTATGATGTGGAAGAGGCCCCTCTCAGCCTCAGGATCATGCCACATACAGCTCAGTGATGATAACACCTTGGGGGACAAGCAGAGGATCTCTGAAAGTGTCCAGGAAAACCTAAACTTGGTTTTGTCTCTTCTGTTTCATGTCTTGGCTTGAGTAGCTTTTGTTTTTCCTTTCTGTTAGGCTCATTCTTGGGGCTGTACTGCTAGGTGGTAATACCTCTTTGTATTAATACAGGAAGGAAGGAAGTGGTTAGATCAGGCCATTCATTTCTTTTTTTTTTTTTTTTCCTTTTTTTTGTCTTTTTTCGTGACCGGCAACGGATCGCAACCCTCAGTGTCACGCCCGTACTGGACCAGGACCGGCCACGGGATCGCAACCCTCGGTGTTGCTCCCGCCCCTCACTCAGCCAGTGAGCGGCCGGTCTGTATGCGGGATCCGAACCCTCGGCGGGAGCGCCACCATGCTTCCCAAGCGGCGCACTACAGCAGTGCGCCACCGGGCCGGCCCCAGGCCATTCATTTCTTTATTTAACCTTTATATCCTCACGAAAGATGAAAAAGCTGAGGACAAGAAGCTTAAATAACTCATCTACTCTCGTAGGGTTTACATCAGTTGGAATTTGAGAGGTTATTTTGACTATACTACATTGCCCCTCAGCAGCTCTCCCTACTATTCAGTCACTAATTTACCTACCTATGCATCCGAAATGAAAAATCACTCACACACACATAGACACATACTCTTCTATTTCCAGCACTATAGTAGACAGTGAAAGATAGAGATACAGTATGAAATAAGTAGAGATATGCATGGATCATTGTCTTCATGAGTGCGTGTTTTAGTTTGGTAGATAGACATTTTTCACAGAATCACACCAATACATGTAAACTTGCAATTTTGCTGCATACTCTGAAAGAGAAGTTGATGGTGTTATGTCCAAGTATGCGATTGGGGCATTAACCCACATGGAGAGGTCAGGGGAGGCTTTTTTGAAGAAATGGCACTTGAGAGGAGATCTAAGTTACTTGGGCAAAGGGACTCCTAGGCGAAATGCACAGTCTGTGCACAATCTGGAGAGAAAGTGTGGTCAATTGGATGCTCTCAAAGAAAGGCAGTGTGGTAGAGGGGCTGAGAGCTGGGGGAGTGGCACCTGCAAAAGCTGGAGAGGCAGGCTGGGGCCGGGCCATGCAGGATTTTATGGATTTGGGTTATCCTCCCAACAGAGGTGGAGTGTGCCATTGAGAGATTTTAATCAGGGAGGTGACATGGTCAGACTCTGTCAGGATTGTAGGGGCTACAATGTGGAGGACACATAGGAGGAAGCAAGAGGAGGTGTGAGGAGACCAGCTCGGAGGACACTGCAGTGTCCTGGCAACAGATGACGGAGGCTAGCACCAGGATGGTAGTGGTGACGATGGAGACACCTAGACAAAATTGAGAGACATTAAGAGATAAAGTGGAGGGACTTGGTGATAATTTGGATATTGGGGTGAGAAAGAGGAGGCACCACAGGTGGTGCTCATGGTTTTGTTGTAGTTCTTGTTCCCCACCACCTACACACCTCACCTTCTTTAAAGGTGGTAAGTATCACGGGAAAGTATCTCAGGTGATGTCCCAGAAGCTGTAGAGCATGACACTGACCTTTTTGGATATAACAGGATAACAGTGGTGGTTATGCTAAAATTTATGCCTTTCTACTGGCCCACCAGCCTCCTTCCTTTAAGCGAGAGAATAATTTGATTTTACTGTATAGTGTGTTGTTCTTTTAAGTTCTTTGCAGAAAACAGTCTCTAGACTGACCCTGCCCCCCTCCTTCCAGAGTTTGTGTCCTAGGCATGATAGTCCAAGCCCAAACGGCCTGTCAGGCATCCTCTCCCCACTTCTGTGGTTTGCCCTGAGACTCTCCAAGTTGACTGAGCATGAACTCACCTCTCCTGTGTTCTCATGTTCTCCACAGAACTTGGAGAAAATGGATTTGTGCAACACTGGCCCTTTCCTTCCTCTCAAAGGAAAGAAAGAAACAAGGCTTCAGAAGTTGAAATGAAAGTTAAGAGGACGGCACATTTTTAACTTGGGAAGTCAGCCTGGGTATTTGGTGCAAACTCTGCCCACATTCATCGTAAGACATAAGTTTGGGCTACTCTGTGTAGACCTGGGCAGAGCTGAACCTGAGGCTGGGGTGGGAAGATAAGCCCATCCAAGCCTTCACTGCAAAACAGTAGATATCGGGCCTGGCAGCCACTGTAAGACATAAGTTTGGGCTACTCTGTGTGTAGACCTGGGCAGAGCTGAACCTGAGGCTGGTGCGGGAAGATAAGCCCATCCAAGCCTTCACTGCAAAACAGTAGATATCGGGCCTGGCAGCCACTGGTCCTGCAGCAACTCATTGCAAGTCAAATTAAGGGAATAATTCAAGCCTGGTAGATATTTAATGAGAGATTATTTCTGGAGATTATAAGGATACAGAAATCGCAAATAAATCCCTGACCTTTTCTGAGCTTTGGCTCAGTGAAAGAGCTGAATCACCTGCTTGAGGGGATTAAGGACAGCCGCTTCCATCTGGCGGGCCACTCAGACTTGCTGTCATTCGCAGACTCTACTTGGTGGGGATAGTATTCTAAACCTTTTAGTGAGAATTTGCTTTTCAGACTAGGAGATCTCAGTTAACACAGATTATGTACCCACTGGGAGAGATCAGGACTAATGATCTGGTTATGTGTGAACTGTAGTCCCTGTCACATTAGTGGTACTCCGTCCATGTTAAATCAGACAGCAGTTGCTAATTATTAGTAACCTAATCATGACATCAGCAGGAAACTCAGTTGATAAGCAAAGTCAAACCGTGTGTGCATGTGCGTGCATGCACGTACAAAAGAAAAGTGATGGGGATGTCCTGGGGCTCTAGGCAATGTAATAACTTACACCAGTTCTAGTTTACAGAGTTAGAGTCAGAGCAATGGTTGTGAAACTATGTTTCATGAGTTCCTTTTTGGGGAAACTCCATTTCTTAACACAGTTTTATCTGTTTACAAATATGTAAGTAATTATCATCAATATGCAACATGAATGAGTAGAGACTAACAGAGTTACCTTGAGCTCTTAATGTTCAACTTTACAATATGTAAATGCTATATGCATTTGAACTTAGATAACTAAGATATATTGATAAATATTCCATTACATGTGTAACATATAAGGCTTTTATGTATAACATCTGTGTAAAACTTATTTCAAGAAAAGAGATTTGCTGGTTTAAAACAAATTGGAGAACCTCTAAAGTTGGGAAAACCAAAGGATGAACAATTTACTCAGAGATTGAGTGTGGGGTTTTGCTTTGTCGTTTTCCAAAATTGTTGTTAATGTAGGTTGGTAAAATTTTAATTTTTTCTGAATATATTTGGAAGTTTCCATTTTAGTCTTTCTATTAAATATTACTTCCTTAGAAAAGGATCCCACTTCCTACAGTGCCAAAAGAAAGGTGCAAAGACTGATTTGCCTCTACAGGGTTATGACCAACTCTGTCTTTATGTCTTCCACTGGTTGGGCTGATGACTTTATGCGCATGTATCTTCTGATAACTGGGGTCATCACTGTCCATTGCCAGGCTCTTTCCAGTTTACAAAACTTTTATTGATGTTCATGGAGCAAGAAAATAGTCTTTGTCCAGGATAGAAGTTCATCAGTGCCTAAAATAAGGCAATGTTCACAAACCTACTCTCAAGATATCCAAGTTTGAAATCAGTCTCAGCAGCTCCCTAGAGTGCTGTGCAAAATGATGGTTCTTTCTTTCCCAAGCTTCTTTGACTATCATCCCTATGAAAAGATTCTCTTAGGCACCTTCGAAAGAAGAACAAAATGCCTTCAACTGACTATTCTGACTTGCATCACAGTTATAAACGTTTTGGAAACCTCCATAAGTTCAAAAAAATAATTCCCCATTTGTCAGATGGCTACTGACTACTGTATAAAGGAATGAAAATCCTTCCCCTGCATATGAGAAGATGCCCAACATTGTTAGTCATTAGGTACAAATCAAAACCACAGTGAGGTACCATTTGACACCCACTAGGATGGCTATAATAAAAAAAAGACAATAACAAATGTTGGCAAGGATGTGGAGAAGTTGGAATGCATGGCTGGTGGGAATGTAAACTGGTGCAGCTTCTTTGGAAAACAGCTTGGTAGTTTCTCAAAAAGTTAAATTTCATGGGTGGACATGAAAATATATGTCCACACAAAGATTTGTATACAGATGTTCGTAGCAGCATTATTCATAATAGCCAAAAAGTGAAAACAGCCTAAATGTCTATCAACTGATGAAAGGGTAAACAAAATGTGGTATATCTGGACACTGGAATATTATTTAGCCATAAAAAGGAATGAAGTACTGATGCTGCAACATTAGATGGACCTTGAAAATATTATATAAAGTGAAAGGAGCTAGGCACAAAATACCACATATTGTATGATTTCATTCATGGTAAGTGTTCAGAATAGGAGAATCCATAGAGAAGGAAAGTAGACTAGTGGTTGCCAGGGCTGGGGAAGGAAACAGAATGACTGCTCGTGTGTATGAAATTTTGGCGGGGGGGGGGGAGGGGTAACAAAAATATCCTGGAATTAGTGATGATTAATGCACAGCTTTGTAAATAAATCCATAGAGAAGGAAAGTAGACTAGTGGTGGCCAGGGCGGGGGAAGGAAACAGAATGACTGCTCGTGTGTATGAAATTTTGGCGGGGGGGGGGGATGGGTAACAAAAATATCCTGGAATTAGTGATGATTAATGCACAGCTTTGTAAATATACTAGGAACTCCTGAATTGCACATTTAAAATAAGTGAACTTTATGGTATGTGAATTATATCTCAATAAAGTTTTAGTTTTTATTAAATCCTCTCCTAAATTTCAACAGGTATTTGGTCTGTGTATTACAGGTTGTTATTAAATTTGAAAAACGTCTATTGCATGAGTTAATTGAGTTTCACTTGGACGAATTATTTTGATAAATTATTTTGATTTGACTTGTAGCTTCCAGTCAGAAACCTTTAGATATCACAATTTGCAGAGTAGATACTTGGTTCAAAAATGAGAGATTGAGTTAGTAGGCTCCTACCCGTTCTAAGGGAACAAGAAAAATGGTTTGTATAGCAGGTAATCTCCAGGGAGAAAAACATTGTTTTTCTGCTGCTTTTCTAGTACTTTACTTACTATCCTAGAGGCTGTGTGTTTATAAGTACCACTAAGCAATAAGAATGCATGTAATTACAGGAGCTGTTTCACTTTCAGTAGAGAAGTTTTGGGAAATTAGCTTTTCTTTTTAGTTTGATTTTGAGTATTCTTAGTGATTTTTTTGAATTTTTTTTTCTTTTTTTCATCCTTGTTGGATCTAGGTTTGCCCATTTATGCTAAGAATTGGAAAAAGATTCCATTTGGATTAGATCCAAGATGAGTTCAGGTTTTGCTTAGTTTTTATATATTACAGGTTTATTTCTTGCCCTGGGATGATCATACATCATTCATAAATACTCACCTTCCTATTTTCTACCACTTCCTTCTCCACTCTGGTTGTAGAATGTCTTGTCCCAAGCAGGTCAAAGATGTGCCCATTCTTAAAGAGTACTGCACACATCTTGTCACTGGGTAATCAAAGTGTCAGGATGGATTTTGATGGATTTCCAGCCCTGTTGCCAGGTTAGAAACTGGTTCTCTGCTGTGGAAAAAGTTGCTGCTGTTGATAATTTATTTTCTTAGTGACAGTAGTGGGTTTTGAAGCAGATGGAGAACTCCATCACCACTTGCTGATTGACCACATAGAGGGATGGCTCTGCTGCCTTAGTGGTTCCTCACATATCTTCTTTGTTCTAGGCTGTTTTCGTTTCCTCTGGGTCATTTTTATTTTTTTCCTTTTTTCCATTTTTCTAGTCACCCAGGCAGAATTATACTTTAACTCAGGGACACATTTAAGGCAGCTTGGTGGCGTGGGCTCTGGAGCAAGTCTTCATGTGTTAGTTCTGGTACTTTGGTCAAGATATTTAGTTTCATCAAGTCTCAGTTTCTTCATCTGTAATATGCAGCTAATGATAGGATTAACCTGGAGGACTTGCTAGGATCAAATGAGATAGTTTATATATAGCACTTACCCAACATTTATAGAGCACTTAATTTGTGCTTTTTTTTTTTTTTCCTTTTTGTCTTTTTTCGTGACCGGTAATGGGATTGCAACCCTCGGTGTCGCGCCCCGCGCTCAACCAGTGAGCGGACCGGTCTCTATATGGGATCCGAACCCTTGGCAGGAGCGCCGCCACACTCCCAAGCGCCGCACTCTACCGAGTGCGCCACCGGACCGGCCCAATTTGTGCTTTTTGAAGGAGACGGCAAGCAGTTAGTCCTGCAGCTCTTGTTAATAGCAAAGCAATTTAAATGTGCCTATCATTGTATGCTGCAGTTTCTTCAGTTATAAATTGAAGATAACCTTGCAGGTTTCTATAACTTGAGGTTACTATGAGAACTAAATAAGATAATACTTGCAAAGCACTTAGAATCATGCTTAGTATATGGTAAGTTCTCAATTGATGCCAACTTTTATTATTACTATTATTATTTTGTCATTCTTGTACCTTTATTGGGAAAAATTAAAAGGATACATGGCCACACCATGCAATTGATTCCTTCTGAGTCAGTCAAGCCTTATCCTGAGATCGATTTGCATGGCTAGCAACCTGACTGCCCTTCTCTTGCTCTTTCAGCTGCACAGTTGGACAGCATTGGCTTCAGCATAATCAGGAAATGCATCCATGCTGTGGAAACCAGAGGTAAAGCAGTTTAACAGATGGCATTGTTCTCATGGAAGGTCATGCATCTGGTGAGGTGGCCAACCTGTTACCTGCTGTTTCCTGATTTTAAGTGACTCATTAACTCCCCGAGTGCCATTGTTGGTGTGTTTCCACAAGTGCAGGTCTGAAGCAGGGGTTCTCAAATAATTTTGTGTCATCAATTTCTTTGGCTGGTCAGAAGAATGTTTTAAATGAATATATGTAAAATACATAGGATTATAGAAACCAGTTACTGAAACTCAATTTTCGAAATATTAAAAAACATAGTTGTGATATAGTAATACATGTGTTTCTTTGTTAATACTTAATAAGTTATAGTGATGGGTCTGATAACTGGTATAATTTGGAAGTAGTGATATTTTAAGATGTCTGTAACAATTTTAATGTGTTATGAAAATGTCTGTGATTTCTTACCAGGTCTCAGGTACTACTAATTGCTATTGTTATTTGTTACCTATATTCATAATGGGAGGAAATGCTTAATGTCAGTTATAAATTAGTGAAAATAAAGATGTATTTATTTGTTGCCTGTATTCATAATGGGAGGAAATGCTTAATGTCAGTTATAAATTAGTGAAAATAAAGATGTATTTGTTTTCCTATCTAAGTTCATAGGCATCCCGAATTCTCTCCAGTTCACCTCTTGGGTGCTGTGGACCCCAGGTTAAGAACCCCTGTTCTGGGGAGCTAGTCCCTGGGGACCATCCAGGCAGAGAGAAGGGGTCAGGCCCCTGTTGCACACTGGTCCTTTCCCAGGAGCAGGACGTGGAGATCAAGGAAGCTGGTTCATCCTATAGTCTCCATCCCCTCCTCAGAGACTGCTGCAAAGGAGATTCCTTACTTTCTGTAGTTTGGAGCTTTGAGTGCACTGTTCTATTGTACCTCTGAGAAAAACCATGCACCATGTTCACCGGATTTGATTTGAACCATTGTCAGAGATGTGAATCTTATTTGTTTATTCTTCAGCCTTTAAACATACCAGCCCATTTTATTTGTTTGAAAGAAATTCTATCTTTTAAAGCAGGGTTCATAACTCCTACAAGGTGAGAAATATAAACTTCCTTATAAAGGCTGTGAAGCATCGAGTAGATGAGGAGGGAGAAAACAAAGCTAGCCTCATGAGCTTCTATTCCCTGTATCCCATCGAAAGATATTCTTTCCAAAGTAGTTATTTTAATGTATGGAAACATGTTTTAAATGTTTGCTGCTTTCTTTTCCCTCTCTCTTTTTTTTCTGGCAGCTGGCTGGTATGAGGATCCGAACCCATGACCAAACCCTGATGTTAAGCATTTCCTTCCATTATGAATTCCTTATTATTGACACTGTGCTCTAACCAACTGAGCTAACAGGCCAACCCTGTTTCCTTATTTCCATGTACCTCCCCTCAACAAAATGGAGGCAACTTGTAAAGATATGTAAAATATATTCAGAGAATATAAACTAGAAAGATTTCTGGGAATTGATTTTGAAGAAATAAGGATGTAGGCCAGGTTGAGCCATAAGGATGTTTACACAATGGTGTTGTTAAGGTGCCAAATCAGAAACTGGCCAGACATCTCAAAAATTGGTTAAATCATCAGTGGTTTACTTATGCAGTAAAAAACTACAGGTTACTAAAAATGCAGTGGAAATACTTTTTTTTTTTTTTACATTTAACATTTTCTTAAGTGTATATATACATTAAGTGAAAAATATAAGTTAAAAAAACAGCTGCCCAGAATGAACCCACTCTGGGAGTGGCTGGGAGAGGAGCTCGTGTTACATGGTATTGTGCTGTATCAGTGGCTCTCCCTGCTGAGTTTTGCTATCTTCATTTGATTTATCTATTTGCCTTAACTGTAGTTTCTCAATTTTTTTGAAGTTTATAATCCTAAGGTACTTTTTCAACACGAGTTTTGTTTTTCATTTTAAAAGAAAATAATGAGAAATAAGAGGTACAGGGTTAACAAAGGTAAGGGCATAAAAATGGAGCCAAAAGTGAGTCCAGAACAAAAATCTTCTTTCTCCCTATGAAGTTCTTCTACTTGCCTGAAGTGGGCCACCTGTTTGTCCCTCAGTTTTCAGCAGCCAAAACCAAGAGGGAAACCTAATCATTTAAACCTGCTCACAGAGTCTATGATAAATGCAAACCAGTAGCTCAGGAGGACAACTTTTTTTTTTTTTTAAAGATGATCGGTAAGGTGATCCTAACCCTTGACTTGGTGTTGTCAGCACCATGCTCACCCAGTGAGCCAGGGGCCAGCCCCAGGAGGACAACTTTTTGATGTAAAACTAGAAAATATATGCAATAAGTAGAAGAGGCTCACAAGTTGGTTAGGTCTCTTAGCCTCTGGCTCCTTGTGTCCTCCTCACTCTAAAGTGAGGATGAAAATGATGTTTTAACTTCTAAGAAAGTTCTTAAAAGATACTTTCAAAAGTTTATTTTGAAATAAACTTTTTAAGTTTAACACAAAGAATAAGGACAGTGTGAGTTAAATGCTATTTTAGCATAAAGACTTGAAAGAAATGGATGTTTCCCTACCACAGTGCATATTTGTACAAACATGTTTGTGGTGACCAGAGATGAACAGACATCCCATACTCTCTGGGATTCATCAGTAATTGTCCAGTGGGAGGCAGAATTGTGTGAAGTCCCAGGAAAGCACAGGTATAAAAGAAGTAGAGATGCCCTTCCAGCTGACACATGACTCAATAAAGGTTCTGCCACTGAGTAACTTGGGAAACATCCCTTAGTTTTTGACCAAGGGCTCCTAGCCCATGAACTGTGCAGAATAATGTCCATGGTTTTACAGCTGAAAGCTGTAAAATCCTATTATTCCAGACCAGTCCCCTTTATTCATTAGTTCCACTCCTATCTAGGTTTGTTGGAGACACTGTAGCCTTCAGCCCTTTCCTGAATTTCTTCCAGAAAATTGTGTTTTGGCCCCCAAGTCTTTTATAGTGGGCCTTGATGGAGTATAACTCAGTGCTTTGCTTATTATCTGTAACATAACTGATCTAGGGGCTGGTGGTATAATGGTGAACGAGACATAATCACTGTTCTTAGAGTTTACTTTCTAGTTGTGTGGAGAAAGACAAAAAGAAATCAAATAAAGGTAATTTCAATATTGTTGATTGCTATAAAGAAAAGAAAACGGAGTAAGGGAATGACTTACTCTGTTTTGGTTTTGGTTGTAGGATGCATTAGATCAAAGAAGTTACATTTAAGGTGAGACCTGAACGGTGAAAAGATCTGGGAGAAGAGTGGTCCAGGTAGAGGAGATAGCTGGAGCAAAGGCTTGGTATGTTAGAGTAACAGAAAAGCCAGTATGGCTGGAGCAGAGTGCAGGTGGTGGTTGATGTGGTCAGAGGTGGGCCAGTGTATAGGCTTTGTAGGCCTCCCTTGGAGTTTTAAGTATGGTCTAAATGCAATGGAAAGCCATTGGAAGGTTTTAAGAACAGAGGCGATGTGAACTGATTTAGACTTTAAGAAGTTCACTTTGCTGGTTAGATACTAGACATCAGAGGAGTAAGATAGGAAGCAAGAGACCAGTTATTTGAGAGCTGTCAGATATGATGGGCCTAGGACTAACGGGAGAAAAATCATTTCAAATCACTTGGTCTAAATTCCCTTTTGTAAATGGTACAGTGATGATCTGATCCATACATGTAAATGAACAGAAGTACTGTAGTGGGTTAATTTTTGGTCTTTGTCTAGGTGTTCAAAATTAAACCCCTTCTAGTCTGATTGCACAGTTCCTTGTGTTGAATGAAGGTGTTCATCTTTTTCTTCATAAAGAATATTTCATATTACAAATGAATGGGTTTTCTAATTTCTCAGTCTTGGCTAATGTTTCCTAAAATTAAAAATTGCCTACACCTCAGTGTTTTAATTCTTCATGTAAAAATAGATCGTAACGTGTCCTTTTCAGTTGTATGATTTTTTTTATTGTGCCATTTTTGGCTTTTTAAATTAGAAAATTGGTTAAATATGACATATTTGAAAGTATGTATTTTACATCTTTTAAAACGCTTCAGATGCTGCCTTTGGCAAGAGAAGAGGAAAGTTTCTTCCCCCGCTGATGACTGAACTAACACGCAAGCTGAAGTGTGCAGCACATCCGTGCAATCCTAGACAGCTGCACCAAATCCCACTCCTCGGCTAAGAGTTGAGCTGAGTGACAGGGGACTTTAATTAGAGCAGCTTTTAGGAGGACTGAGAAAATGATAAAAAAGTGCATTTGGCTGGGTTGGCCTGACTTGTGTTCTGTCGTGCCTCTAATTAAATCATCACTATTTCTTTTCTCAGGGATCAATGAGCAAGGGCTCTACCGAATCGTGGGGGTCAACTCCAGAGTGCAGAAGTTGCTGAGTGTCTTGATGGGTAAGTACAGCAGTGGCGCTGCTAGGCAGGTACCTAGGGGGAGGGGGACACTCTGAAAAGTCACCGGGTCCATGAGTAGGGACAGCCTCTGGAGAAGGAATGGGGTGTCCATGAGCTAACAGCCAGAAATCAGCTGCACTATTTGCCAGTTGTCATGGCTGCTGTGGGCATTACTGTGAAAGCTTCGGAGTGGGAATGAACAAAATAAATAATGACCAAGTCCGAGGCACCACACCCTCTCTGTTTGTAGACTTGGCATTACTAGTCCAAGTGGCACTCAGTCACTCTTGTGACCACCACACCCTACTCTGTCTTCAATAGCTCCAGACTCCCTCTGTCCTCTTTTGGGGCAGGTATTTAGTGGTATTTATTGGGCATTTAGTGCCCAAGGAAGGGCATCATTCTAGACTGCAGAGGACCTCAGAACTCATGTTCCTATTGCTGAGAAGGTGTTGTGGACCTCCCAGATACAATGTATATAAGCAAATAAATCTTCCGATCCTCTTTGCTTCTAGATTTCAACGTAGTCTCTGTTATTTAAGCAGCTTAACTTCCTTTCCTACTGTCTGATAAAAATATAAAATCACTGTCTCCAAATTGTCGGTATTTGAATCAAAAATCCATGAGTCCATGAGCCAAAGTTGCTTAGGCTGCAGATATCCTGTATTTTCAAATATACACTGGCTGATAAAAATATAAAATCACTGTCTCCAAATTGTCGGTATTTGAATCAGAAATCCATGAGTCCATGAGCCAAAGTTGCTTAGGCTGCAGATATCCTGTATTTTCAAATATAAATGCAGCCAGCCTCAATGAGTCACATGGATTTAAATGGCAATCAGATCAGCTTTCACAGGTCAGTGGCTGTTATTCATCCCCATAGAAGCCCCAGCTGTGCACTTGTAGAGATGGACTATCACTTGGGGTCCCAGCTCAGTTTTCTGGGCAGAAACAGTTCTCTTGTTTTATTTGTAATTTCTTTTGCCATCTCAGTTTCTAAAAATAGCTTTCATATGTCAAGAAATATCTCTCATGTTGGACAGAATGAGTCTCTTCTCTATCTCTTTTTTTAAAAGAGGTACTTACCTCTTACGGACAAAACCGTATTGTTTTACAAAACCATATTGTATTAGTTATAGTGAGGGCTGTTGTTTGAAACTCTGATTATTGTGAGATACTCTAGCATTGAGTATTGGTCTGGGAGTTCAGATTTACAATATGGTTAGTTTTTTTAAAAGTAAAACCTTTTATTTTGAGACAGATTGACATGCAGTTGTAGGAAATAATACTGAGAGATTTCATGTACGCTTTACCCAGTTTCCTCCAATGATAACATCTTATGAAACTATATTTCAGTATCACACCAGGATATTGACATTTATAGTCAAGATGCCGAATATTTTTGTCACCACATGCATCTGCCTCAGCCCCCACCTTGCACCCCTTCTCCAACCCCTGGCAACCAGTAATCTGTTCTTCATTTCTGTAATTTTATCATTTCAAAATTGCTATATGAATGGAATCATACAATGCATAACATTTTGGGATTAGCTTTGTTTTTGAGTCAACGTAATCCCTTCAAGATTTGTTCAAGTTGTTGCATGTATCGATAGCTTGTTCTTTTTTATTGCTGAGTAGTATTCCATTGATTGGAAGAATGTACCATACTTTGTTGATCCATTCACCCATTGAAGGATATCAAGGTTGTTTCCAATTTGGAGCTATTATGAATAAAGCTGCCATAAATATTCATGTACAGGTTTCTGTGTGAACATACATTTGTTCCTCTGGGATAAATGCCCAAGAATGCAGTTGCTGGACTATATGGTGATACAGTTTTTGAGAAATTCTAATGTAAAGAAGAATTAAGAGCCTAACAGGTATCCATCCTCAGTCTTTCATTTCTCACCAGAACTGCAAACATTTGTAGAGTGTCTGCTCGCTGGAACAGATTGTCAGGTGCTAGAGATTTAACTTTAGAAGGAGCTGGTCCTTTTCTGCAAGGAGTCCTCCTGGTAGGGCAAGATATGCATGCATATGAAATCTGTAATGTAAAATATGATATTAGCACTTAATATGAGTTGGATATAGATTGAGTGGTGAAGAAGAAAGTAGAAGAATCATTTAGATTCAAGAAGTATTATGAGTAATGGCATGGGGGTTAGAAATCAGGATCTGTGGTGGCTGTAGCAGAGGGTATTGATTCTATGACTATTATTATTTTAATGTTTGAAAGAAGTACTTGAAGTCTGGGACAGGAGAGTTAAAGCTGAAAAGCTAATGTCTCTTTGGTTGAGGAACTTGAATATTGTACTAAGGAGTTTGGGTTTTTGTTTTTGTTTTTCCTGTAGGAAGGAAAAAGCTACTAAAGGTTCTAAGTAGTAGAGTTATATGGGTTACAACTCTTGTACACACACTAGTCAGTTCAGAGTAGTTTATAGAAAATAAAAAGGCATTTACGTGCTCACATAAATGGAAAATCCAAGATGGCAGAAGCATGGCATGATCTGGGGACTCTGGTGACATCTTTACTTTCATTAGAGCCTTTCTCCCTTCTTTCTTCTAGCTTCTCAGTATCTGTGACCTCTGCTGGTCTTGGTATTAGTTTTATTTATTCTCTATGGGAGTATCCAGATAGGTCCAGCCTCAGCAATCCTTGGAACTGGCAATCACTGAGAAGAGAATCTCTTTCTTGACAGTTTTGGCAGAAGGCTCCAGGAAGAGCTTTGACTGGCCAGTATGGGGCCATTCACATGATTCACTTCTTAATCTTGGGCCAGTCACATGGTTCACAGCAGATGGATACAGATGGCCTGGATCTTGTGCCTATCCCTGGGGTATGTGGAGGATGGGGCGAAGGGGTGGAGTGGAGATGAGGTTAGTCCATGGAACCCATAAACTGAGTGAGATTATTAATAGAATTATGAAGGAGTGCTTTCCTGAAATAATGACTGCTGGTGGTTTAAAAAAAAAAGTGTTCAACACAGGTATAACATGATCAATTTCTAGCTTTAGGAGGATAACCCTATGGAACCCATAAACTGAGTGAGATTATTAATAGAATTATGAAGGAGTGCTTTCCTGAAATAATGACTGCTGGTGGTTTAAAAAAAAAGTGTTCAACACAGGTATAACATGATCAATTTCTAGCTTTAGGAGGATAACCCTGGCAGTGTGAAGCATATATTTGATCATGGAAGGACATGGAGGAAGAAGACAGTTGCAACTGATTAGGCAGAGCATACCCTACGAAGAGATGAACCAAAGAGCTGCTCTGAGGCCAGGAAGAAAGGATAGTCTCAAAATGATTGGAGAGAGAATCAACAAGACTTTGTAACACACTGGATATGGGGGAGTGTAAGGGGCAGAGAGATTTCAAAGATGACAGATTATTATGTAAGGTGGCACTAATGAAAAGAAATATGACATTTTAGACTGCTTTACTAATCTAAAAAAGAACCACTTTACCTCAGTTGTGCTAAGCTGAAAGTGGCTATTAAAGGATCTTGTTTTTGTCA
>NW_007726969.1:445761-446811 GCF_000696425.1 Galeopterus variegatus
AACATCTGAGAAATGTCATGAAAAAGTAATAACTAGCAGCTGAAGGTCACAAGGCCAGCTGCCTCTGCCAGGAGGACATTACAGACAGACTGGAATCCAAACTGAGATCCAACCAGAGCTGAGATATGACCACAGTGTGAGATCTAATCAAAAGTTGAGAATGGTAACTGTGATTCTCTCTACCACTTAAGTTAAGCAGTTTGAATCTTGCAACTGAGGAATCACCCGTTAGGCCGGGTCTCCCAGCCTGAAGGGGGAGCTCTGTCTTCCTTCTCTTCGGTGACCATTCTGTCATCTTCATCAGTTCTTGGTCCTGGTACTGGTCTGGGCTAGCCAAGAATGTGCAATAAATATGGCTCCTGAACGCTAACACCTTTCCCTAGACGGCGGGCGAGTGTGACCTTTTCATTTACTATTCCTTTATTGTATATTTGTGGGATGCCCTATTATGTGCCAGGCACACGTAAGATTTGGTTTCTTTGTCTCGTGCTCTAAAAAGTAGAATACTGTGTTTTGATTATTGAGAGGATGGCTTGAATTAAGGAGAATCAGAGACTTCTTTTGATTGCTTTCAGTTTGTTTTTTTTACTCCTAACACGTTAGGTGACCTTAGATAAGAAGAGGAATATGAGTCAGTGCTCATAGGATTCTTTAAGAAAGCTTGCTAGAATTATGCATAGCAAGTGCAGTGTAGCTTGGTGCTAGTATCATACCAAGAGCTACCCTTGATCCCTTCCTCCTAGCAACAAAGGTCATTAGTCTTTGGAGAGTGAAAAGGACTCATGAAGACTTGCAAATTCCCAGAAATAGAATACCTTCTGTGTGTGTCCTGGGTTTTTTCTGCCTGAATATTAAGTGAAGATAAACCTTTTCAATTGTTAGCCCAGCTTTTATAAATATATATATAAATATATATCAGCTATTGCTTGTTCAGTGCATGTCTGTCTCTCTGTCACTCTATGTTTTAAGTAACTTTTTTCCGATTAAAAGTTATGGGTGGTCATTGTAGAAAATTTAGAGAAATATAAAAAGAAGAAAATAAAAGTCCTA
>NW_007726969.1:447638-453017 GCF_000696425.1 Galeopterus variegatus
CTGGGTACATAGGCTGATTGCAATTCTTCAACATTCTGGAAAGTACTGGGAGAACATACCCTTAGGGGCAGGGTAGCAGAGGTGAAGAGCATGAATTCTGGAGTTAGACAAGTTGGAGTTCCACTGCTTATCCATTTGACCTTAGACAAATGATTTAAACCAGTCTAGTCTTCTCCTCTGTAGTAATGGTTCCTGCCTTCATAGTAATGTGAGAATGAAATAAAAAAATGCATGTGGGTTGCTGAGATCAGAACCTCTGCATGTTAAATAATAAATGTTAGCTGTTATAATTTTTAATTTTTGTGTGTGTGTGGCTGGCCAGCATGGGGATCTGAACCCTTGACCGTGGTGTTATCAGCACGCTGAGATCAGAACCTCTGCATGTTAAATAATAAATGTTAGCTGTTATAATTTTTAATTTTTTTGTGTGTGTGGCTGGCTAGCATGGGGATCTGAACCCTTGACCGTGGTGTTATCAGCACCATGCTCTAACCAAGTGAGCTAACCGGACAGCCCTAATAATTTTTAATTTTTATATGCATCTCTAATTATTTTCTTAGGGTTTATTTTATGAGTCAAGGTATGTACATGTTTTCAAGACTTTTAATTGATATTCCCAAGTTTGCTACTGGCATAGTCTGAGGAAAGTATCCTATACCCCATATCCTTGCCATGTTCTGAATTGCTTTCTTGCATATAAACTATAAACATTTCTAAAATGTATCTCCATTTTAAGTTGGACTTTGTTTACGTGTTTATTGCTGATTTATACTTATTTTATGAAGTGCCTGTTTGTGTTCTTAGCCTGTTTTTCCATTGGCGTGTTCATCTTTTGATTACAAGATCTTTTTAGATATAGAGACTATGTTATCAATATTTTTTCCAGATTATTCTTTGCCTTAAACTTTATTTAAGGTGCTTTTGTTTTTGTTGTCTTATGAATGTTTTAAATTTTTATTGAGTCTAGTCTATTCATCTTTTTTCTAGATGGATTATACCTTAAAAGACCTTCCCCATTCCAGGACTACCAAAACCTTTTGTTTTTCTTAAAATTCATCTGGAATGCATTCATGCAAAATGAAAACTTTCCTTTTTCCTCAAATATTTATCCAATTGACCAATAACTGTATAATGAGATATCTTCTCTCTTTTCACTACTTTTAAATATCACTGTGTAATCATTCTTTTATACATATTGGGGAGTTTTACACATGTATTTGTAAAGGAAGATGAATCCCTTTTCTGTTTGTTTTTCTGCAATTCTCAAATCCTTAAAACACATATTGTCTTCATTTTTTTTTCCTTTTTAATGTTTGTTTTTCTCCTGATTCGTTGAATCCTAACAAATATTCTCAAACATGTCTCCCACATTTATATCACTCATTTAAATATCTGTTGGATTGTTGTTGTTATTTTCCTGTTTATAATGCAGATTTCCCTTTTGTAACTGAATCTTCTAGTATCTTTTTAACTTTTTTTTTTTTTTTTAGTTCTTCATTTCTAACTTTCAGCTATCACCTTTATTATTTTGGTCTGTTTTTTCTTTTACTTTGATGTCTTATTTCACAGCATCCATATTTTTATAAATTTTATTTGTATTACAGAGCAGATGCTTTCTGAATTATTTTTCAGAGTGCTTTGGTCTCTATATTTTATGCCAACAAATATTTTATGAGCTTTTTTATCTTATGTTTAGTGAAAGTTGAACACAGAGAAGTTTTTAAATCTTTGCTATTAAATTCACTGTGGATGAATTCTCCTTGTTCTGCCACTATTTTCCTGAAATTCTATCAGAATCAGCCTCTTAGATGATGATTGGAGGACTGCTGTACATGATTTGAGCCTACTTTCTGGTATTCTTAAATCTTTCATTTTGTGTGGACCTGTAAGGCTGAGTAGGTTTCTCCTGGTGCTGCTATTGGGTTGTGGTCTTCGGAGAAGCGGAGTTTAGTCCTGGCTAATCTGAAGTGTGCTGTGGGTCCTCACTTGTCACTCTCATATTTCTTCTAAGACTTTCCCCTTCTGAATTCACTTGCCTTGATATAAAAGGACACCCCTCCACTTCTGTCCCCCAGTCTGATTTCACTGCCTGAATTACACCTCATGCGTGCTCAGTATGAGCTGGGTGGGGTTGGGGGAGCACAGCATAGCACCCTTCCCAGGGTGGCTTGAGCCATGCTTTAGGGTGGGCAGAGAGCCATTGTCCATCATGTGTTCACTCAAGTGGGTTTTTCTCAGACCTTCATCTGAGCTTTGCCTGGTGGATATTTCTTTGGTGACAGGAGGATGTTGACAGAGTCTAATTTTTTGTGCTGTTGAAAATTTTTTTTCCTTTTTTTGTGTGTTTTTATTACTGTTTCACCATGATGATGAAGGAATGCAGATTTGATGTTGCTATTTTTTCATCTTATCCTGTAACTTTTTCCCTTTCTTTTTATACAACATTTATACAACATTTAAAGCAAAGTTAGTTCTACAGAGAACACAGGAAGGTATTAGATAGCAGTGCTTTAAAGCACAGAATTAAAGCACAGAACTATATAATTCTGAACCTTACTCTTCTTACTCCTCTTCTGGGACCTTGAATGTCTGTATTCCTTTTTTCTATGCCCCTCACTCCCCACACCTTTTCAAAGAGTAGCATAAATAAAAGCAATCAAGGACTTCTTTCTGAAGAAATCCCAAAGTAATAGGCATTCTTCACATCAACTTCTAAAACCTAAAGGCTTGCATAGTAGTGAGGAGAAACAGCCCCAGACTGAAAACTGTAGCCTACTGGAAGCAGGGAAGGAAACATGCAAAGAGAAAACTTTCAATTGTACCCACCGTTAAAGGGGAGCAGGCGAATGATGACAGGACCAGGAGATAATAGACTATTTGGATTAAGGATTTATCATTCTGGGAGCTAGGAACGTGGCTACCAACCGCAGTCCCAAGTTCCCAGAGAGAGGAGACCACAGATGGAAGTTCAACTTCCTCTCTGCTGCTGCCACCTTGGCCTTTTCCTATAGGGATGCTTCAGGCAGGCTCTCCTAAGACCTTTCAAATCTCCAGACAGAAGTGGCTGTGGGTCTTCTGGATTCTTAGGCATTCACTAGTTACAGGAAATGACTAAAGTTTTTAAGGTTTAACTTATAAAGTTAAACATCCAAGTTCCCAGAGAGAGGAGACCACAGATGGAAGTTCAACTTCCTCTCTGCTGCTGCCACCATGGCCTTTTCCTATAGGGATGCTTCAGGCAGGCTCTCCTAAGACCTTTCAAATCTCCAGACAGAAGTGGCTGTGGGTCTTCTGAATTCTTAGGCATTCACTAGTTACAGGAAATGACTAAAGTTTTTAAGGTTTAACTTATAAAGTTAAACATGCCATGTGACCCATTTCTAAGTATTTTTATCCACTTCCACTCTTAGGTATTTACCCAAGAGATGAAAATGTAGTCCATACAAAGAACTGTATGCAAATATTTATAGCAGCTTTGTTCATAACAACCAAAATTGGAAACAACTCATGTTTCCAAACAACTAGTGAGTGGATAAACAAATTATGGCATTTCCATAACATTGAATACTGTTCAGTAATAAAAGGATTAACCACTGGTACATGTAACAACATGGATGGATTTCAAAAGTATCTTACTATGTTGGAGTGGTTGCCAGAGGCTGGAGATGGAGGGAGAAGATTCAGTATGAAGGGGCACAAGGGAATTTTGGGGGCTGATGGAAATTACCTGTATTTTGATTGTGGTGGCGGTTATATGACTGTATACATTTGTCAAAAATCACAGAACTATATTTTTAAAAGGGTGAGTATACTTCAATAAACTTGACTTTAAAAACACACCCCCACACAGGAGAGGGTTCTCAACCTTCCTCCTGATTGAAAAAATGCAAATTAAAACGAGATAACTTTTTTTTTTAAACCTATCTGATTGGCTGAGATTAGAGTGTTTGATTATACATTACCGTCAAGGAAGTTAGGAGTCACTCTCCAACTTAAACCTCTGAGGGGCAGTTGAGCAGTATCTTTCAAAATTAAAAATGCACATTCTTTGTAACTCAGAAATTTCACTTTTAGGAATTATTTCTACAAGTAAGACATGTGTAAGGAAAAAGTAGTTTATATCATTTTTTATCATAACAAAAACTAGGGAACAACCTTAATTTTCATTAATAGGGTACATTAAATTAACTAGGGTATGTATATATAGTAAAGTACTGTAAAGTAGATTTTTTTTGTGTGCTGACATGGAGCAGTTTCATTGTTAAACGAAAATAGCAGTGCACAGAATGACATGTATAGCGTGCTCCCATTTGTGTTTTTAAAAGGGTGTATGTATTCATATGTGTGCTTGTATATGCATAGACTATTAGAGATAGGATATACACGTAAAGAAAATGGTATTAGCAGTTGCCTCTACCATAGGAAAGGCTTACCTTTTAATGTATATCTATTTGAATTTAAAGTTTTTTATTATGTGCATGTATTACCTTCTCAGTTAAAGGGAAAAAAAACTTTAATTTGCATACATTAAGTGTGTTATTAGGAAATTTAGGAGGTCAGAGGTAACTCTCCTAATCATTTCCTCCAGAATGTCCTTTAGTGTCTTTGTCAACAACATAAATAGTGGACTAGATGGTTCTTGGAACTAATGCAGGTGACATTTCTAAGATCATCTCCCTACTACCTCTGTTTCTAGTCTGTGTTTCATAATTTTCTGAATTTGTGTGGTAGTAGGTTGAGAAGGAAATATAGTCATTCCACTTTATGCACATGATGCCTTTTTGTTCATTGGACTGCTCCTCTAGTTTAGGTCCATTTTCCTAAGCACTGAAGTGGTTAAGTGACATGTTGGGGAGAAATGCACTAAGTTCTAAAGCAAATTATAAATGATGTCTCTGCAACATATTCACATGTCACCAGGAAGCTTCTGTAAGTGAAGGGAGCATCAGTAGGGAGGGGTGGAAATTGGCAGCACTTTCTGAAAATGGGGTAGCTTGGGAGGCTGTATTGAATTTAGTTTGTATATTAAATAAATTAAAATGGATGTGCTTAAGTTATAAGCCTTGCTTCATCAGTGCTATAAAAAGCCCTTTAGCTGGGCTGTAATTTGACTCTCCTCTCTGTAATGTTACGCAATATTCCTATGGTTACAGAGCCCGAATAAGTGGAAGCTAATCATTAGTTTGCTAAATGTGGTTCATGGAATAGTTCACAACTCCTCTCTGTAATGTTACGCAATATTCCTATGGTTACAGAGCCCGAATAAGTGGAAGCTAATTATTAGTTTGCTAAATGTGGTTCATGGAATAGTTCACAATTCCCAGACCTGCCAACTGCTGCTTGTTTAATTTCATGTTCACTCTTCTTGGGTAGAAGTTG
>NW_007726969.1:453494-461376 GCF_000696425.1 Galeopterus variegatus
TTGTTTCATGTGACGAGAATGACTGCATTATTTCCCAGGGTCACCTGCAAACATCACACAGATTCTTTGCCTTTAGAAGCCACCCATTTTATGAGCTGGGGCCCTTTCCTCTCTCATCTCCAGTATGTGTCAGGGGAACATACTGAGAGCAGTAGGAACCAGCTGGATTTGTGCCCTTACCTGGGGATTATAGGCTAAATCCTTAAGCCATTCATGATTATTTGGCCTTTCCTTACTAGGATGAAAGCAGGTTCTTTCCCAGTAAGTAGAAAATGTATTGTGCCCACCTGTGATTCAGTCTCCTTTTCCAACTGAAAGGATATTGACTCTGTGAGAGAAACCTCTTTCTTAGTTACTGTCCCATAATTCTTCTTCGAAACTGTCCAGAGAGAGACAGTCTGATTGCTATCTGTTTACCTGGTTTATCATTTAGATCTCTTTAGATGGTCAAAAACAGAAAACCTGACCTAACTGTCTTAAGGGGAAGAACTGGAATTTATTGGCTCACCTGATTAAAAAGGCATGGCCAGATACAAGGGCTTAAACCATGTTGTCTAGACCCACTGTCTCTATTTCTCTTGTCTCTGGCTTTGTTTGTCCAACTCACTTTCAGGGTCCACGTGGTGGCACCTAGCTGTTACACAACCTGCCAGGTGCAAGCCCAGCAAACAGTAGGTATCTTTTCCCCTGCCTCCTGGAAAAGTCCTGAAGTTCACTTTGATGGGGCTGGCTTAGATCTGGCCATCTCTGAACCAGTCATTGAGTCCAGAGCGATGATATGTGTTTGATCAGTCTGTCCTGAATCTCATTCCCCACCCCTGGAAGGAGCAAGAAGAGGGTAGCTCCCCAACCTAAAAAGAGGCACTACACACACACACAAAAGGAAATGGGAGCTGGTGGGCAAATAACTAGTCTTAAGCCACTATGAGGAAGTTGGATTCTCCCTTAAACGTACTAAAAGACTCCACTGGCCACCCGCCAGTTTGTGTGACCTTACCCGCCTCACCAGCGACAGGATGGGGTTCTGTGAAGCAGTTCGTGCTCCCCAACCTCTCCCTGTTATTCTCACCTTCCTGTTTGCTATTCAGGAAAACTACAAGAATTCTCTTTCCTCTTCTTTTATAATACACACTTATTCAAAATACACACAAAAGTCTATACAAGAGGAGATGAAGAAATTATTAGGAGCCAGTATAATTATGGTGGTTCTCATTGTACATCAGGGTTTAAGGCAATTTTAAAAATATGTAAAAGTAATGGAATCAAATCATTGTTTAAAAAATATAGAAACCACAATTCCACTACTTTAACCGAACCACTATTTTAATTTTAGAGTGTTTCCTTTCAGCCTTTGTTCATGTGAGTTTCTCACAAACTTGTATATCTTGGGTTTTTTTTACTAGACATAGTACAAACATTTTCCATGTTGCTTTACAGTCATTGTTGTTATGTAAGTGGTAACATAATATTCCATCAGGTAGATATACTGCAATTCCCTTAATCCTTCTTCTGTCATTAGACATTTAGGTTGTCTCTTTTTTTGTTTTTCTACTGTTATAAAGAATAGTGTGTGCTGGACATTTCTGGGGTATGTAACTTTTCTCATGCCTTATCTTATTTCCTAAGGGTAGATTGTGAGAAATGGGATTACTGGTTCAGAGAATATAAACATTTTTAAGACTCTTGATACATATTGCCAAGTTGCTTCTCAAACTGTTGGATTTATCTCTATGTCTACAGCAATTTATGAGAGGATCTGTTTCACAGCATTCTTGCCAGCAATAGATATTTAGATTGTTAAACATTTCTAATGTTATTTTTCTAATCTAATAGGCCAAAAATGTATCATTTTTGTTTTAATTTGCATTTCTCTGGTCACTAGCAAGGTTAGATGCTTTTATGTGTGCTTGTTTATTAGCGTATTTTATGTTCTGCTTTATATATTGTCTTTTCTTTGTTTTAGACCCCAAAACAGCTTCTGAGACAGAAACAGATATCTGTGCTGAATGGGAGATAAAGACCATCACTAGTGCTCTGAAGACCTACCTAAGGTAGGGACTTTCCATTTTCAAGGCAGAGTGCCAGTTAATTATCATGCGATCAGGAAGAAAGCAGTTTTATTTTCAGCCTCCAGAGAGCTGTTGGGTGGGTGGTTGAGATGTGGAAACAGCTTCTGTGTGGGTGCATTTAGCTCATCTGGTCAAATCAATTGTAAATCATCCATAGTTGATGGGTTGCCGTTGTGAAATGGTTCCATGAGTGATTTAGGAAGCTTTGCTCTTTATAAGAAACACTGTGATAATTAGCCTTGAATAGACCCTAAAATGTGATCTTCCCTGAAATCCCTGAATAATCTGTTAAGAAAGCAAAGAATCACGTATCACATTCTGTTGAGAATACATGATTACATACCCCATGTATTTTGATATTTTTTGTGTTGCACAGATACTGTACATTGCTGACTTTGTTCATTAAAAATGCAAACTTAGTGGAATGCCTTTTTGACTCCTTCCACTTAGATTGGTAAATATTACCTTCCTATTTTCCTTGTCTTAATATATATGATATTACTACTACCTCTCTACACCTCCCTTGGTTATTAAGGGGTGTATTATTGATCAGCTGCCTGCATCTCAGTTTCATGAATAGACTGAAATTTATGCTGGACTTGACAGGTAGGCATATTGTAGTTCTGCACTGTAGTTCTTACCCAGGAAAGTGGGACTTAGTCTTAAACAGAGGGGAGAACTGCAATCATGAATTGCATAAGCCTTTATACAGGTTTTGTGAAGATTCACTTGGCTGGAGAGCAAAGCAGGAAGGCCACAGAAAAGGAACTGGTGATGCAGGTTCTATTGGCTATTGGGGAATTGAAGTCAAGAGTAAGACATAATGCAGATGATGACTAAGAGTTGAAGTAGAGGATCCAATGAGAATAAAATCTGAACCAGTAATAAAATGAATAATGTACAGTCTGTTGAGAAGTTTATTATGTGGACTATCAGAAAAAATTCAAGTTTATAGTTAAACATATTCATACTCCAGCAGGAAAATGTGCTTATATCATGCCTGATATTAGGGGTTATAGCCCTATTTAGCATTCTGGAGTAACACCCCATAGCGAATTTACCACAGAAACACCTACAAAAGCTTTCCAGAGTTTCTCGATGAACTGATTCTAACAACAAGCTGCTGGGAAACGAGAGTTTAAGCACACAGGTAATTGCAAATGTGTAGTTAGTTGCCTGTTTCTCAGACACATCTTGAAATGCTCTAGTTTATGGGTGAGTCACTGTAAAGAAAATCTCTTAGTTTGTGCTAGACTTTTGCATTAATACTTTTTTAGTTGTGACAATTCCCTTAAAAAAGAGGGAATGAAACCTTCAGGTGATATCTCAGGACCCTTTCAGTAGGGAAACTAAATTGAGTTACTGTTGTTTCCCTGTGGTCTTTGTCTTTGAGTGATGTCGTACAGTTTGGCAGTCTCTAGGTTGCTGTTTATAGAGAATATGCTTATTTCATTATTAAAGCTGACTAGCGTATGTCCTTTTATCCCAGAATGCTTCCAGGACCACTCATGATGTACCAATTTCAAAGAAGTTTCATCAAAGCAGCAAGTAAGCCTTCTTTTTGTCTGTTTTAAGGAGGAGAGAATAGACTTTTCCATTTCAAAGAACAGTTAGTATCCCCAAATACATATTATCTAACCCTTTATATTCTGCATATAAACTGCCCACATGTGTGCTCCTCAGACTCTGACACAGAATAAAAATGAAACCACATCAGGATTGCTAAGGGCCTTGCTACCATGTTGAATTTACGGTAGAGGAGAGAAAAAACAAGTTCGCCTTTCTAGTTTTGATTATTGGAGTTCTAACTTCTTGGGGTATTTCCAGCCTTTAAGTAGCATTTTGCAGAATGAATCAGACATGGCACATTACCTAAATTGAGCATTGGAAGTGTTTCTCAGAATATGAAACCATTTATATAACTTCACAGTCCCCTTTCCATCATGTCTTCCATTTACAGCTTCTGATAATTCTTCAGCTGTATCATCCAGGTCCCTAGCATCATATTACTGATATTAAAATACATAGGGATTAGGTGCAAGCTACCCTAAGTATCCTGGAATCTGTCTACATGGGGTAGGTCTTCTGTAAGGGGCAGTAATATTCTCTATCAGATTTAAATCTGGCATGAATCCTCACAGTATTACTATGTCGATAGCTTGTGCTTCTCCCTGGTTCCTTTCAGCTTTTCGAGTTTGTTTACCCTGGTAGCTACTACTGGCCTAATTTAGTAGTACTTCATGTTCTGGTGGCCTTATCTACTGATAGTTGCCCCTTAAAACAGGGAGAAGGAAGACATGGGAGGAAGCTGGGAGTTAGGATGGTGTTTATGTGGTTTCTTTCTCAGAGAAATTCCAAACCCATAGCAACCATTCTCTAGTAACCTCACATCAGTCCTATAAATAGGTGTGATGAGAACCATCAATCTATTTGCCATAGAAACAAGGCTACTTACCCAAGTTCAATCAAGAGAATGTGATGAGCCATGATTTAGATTACAGATTGGAAGAAATATTTAAATATTTTATCTGCCATTGCTGTCTTTATGGCAGGCTGCTTGTCAAACATGACTTAAAAAATGGTCACTTCTTTGATTTCTCTGATGTCTTGAAGCGTTATTTTGATATTTGAGACGTCTGCAATGTTGCTCATGTAAGATTTGTTTATCACTTTGAGTGCATGAAGTTCCTTCCTTCCTTGAAATGAAGTCGTCCCTCTAGGGAGCCAGCTGCTCCTGAGTTCATTCCTGCTTTGGGTGTGCAGTTGACTGGCCCCATTTCATCACGTCATCATTTTGGCGTGAATTTTTTGACAGTCATTTTTTTTGATGAACTCTGTTACAGAAAGTACCATTAAAAGGACTTCTGGATGTAGTCATGCTGGTCATGCAGTATGCATGCAGGACAGGATTGTAAATCTTTGAGAAATCCTTGGTCTGTTAGTACCCAATCTTTGGTTTCCCTGGATTTTTGTCTTATCAAATGGTTTAGCTGTGACACTGATAAAATATTACCTCCCTCCTTCCTTCACAGAGCTGGAAAACCAGGAGTCTCGTGTCTCTGAAATCCATAGCCTCGTTCATCGGCTCCCAGAGAAAAATCGGCAGATGTTACAGCTACTCATGAACCACTTGGCAAAGTATGTTTAAGACTGAGTGCTGGCCCTTTTCTCACCCTAGAAAGTTCTTATCTTAGCAATAAAGCTGGTCTCAGTCTTGCTTATGTTTCCCTCTCCCACTATTGCATCAGGTATGCTGGAGGCTTAGGAAAGAAATGTGTGAAATGTTAACTGCAGTGGATAACAGCAGCAAATGCCAGATTGCCTTCACAGTGGAGGCTGGGGCAGTGCCCATGCGACCAGTTCACCAACCAGAGCTTGCAGCAGAATTTTGCTTATGATGATCACGGGCACCCAGAATGTTCATCCATGGTACAAAGTCACCATGCAGAGTTTTCAGGGGTTATATGAGGGTACCTGAAAAAGTTCATGGGAAAATAGAATTAAAATATGATATGAATCTTTCCATGAACTTTTTGAAAACCCCTTCTTATGTTCTGGTGATTGTCAAGGACAAACAAGAATATGTTGTGGGTTTATAGAGCTTGGATTTGGAGTAAGGAGGCCTGGATTCTAGAGCTGACTCTGTTCTTAACAAGCCACTTAATCAGCCCTGGACAAACATTGAACCTTCTATTCCTTAGTTTCTTCATCTGTCAAATATGGATAGTAGACTTTCTTCCTTTGTTGACAAGGTCATTGATTTTAAAAGTTACATGTATTAAAGCCTTTGAAGAAGTATAGAGAATAAAGGAATTATTTTTGGCAGATGTCCCCTTGCTCTCTGAGATGATCGATGTATTCCTGCTAGGAGTATTTACACTCTTGGAATGGTTTTGAATTTTTGTGTGTTATTGTTGCTTGACCCTTTTAGGAATGGTCTTGCTGCATCAGTCTCTGTGTTTGTGCATGTTCTCACCTTCTGTCGACTTTGGTGGGATGTTCTTGATTACCGACTGGAGCGCGAGACAAGAATGAGAGTATAACAGTTAACCTAAATTGTTCAGCCCTGAATTCTACTGAACTGCTGTGTTACAAATTCGGTCCTTGTCCACAGTTTGCTCATGCCATTAAGTTATTTCTTTGGAATAAGTTGATACTCCTCTGAAGGAGATTGGCATGGATAATCCTCATATTCCTGTCAAACACTTGATAGTACCTTTTGGAGAGAAAGCGAATACATATCATAAAGATTTCCATGGGCATTAATTAAGAAGAAACTGATGTTTTGTGTGTTGGTGAGAAGCAATTATATAGAGTCAAGGGTTGCTCCATTATTGATCAAATCTTTTTCTTGCCATGCCACATGTTCAGGAATAAGTAAGAAGCATAGCAGAGAACATGTAAGTTTATAGGGAGGATGCTCAAAAAATGTCAAAGAATCTTGATGAAATGTGTTTAAAGTAATGGGACATGGGCTTTAAAAAGTAACTCCAGATCCTTTGAGGTGACAGTTTGGTGCCTGTTCCATACAATCCAGAGTCAGGCATTTGTTAAATGAAAAGGCTGGTTTAGATCTCACTTGCAAAACTTTACACACTTGAAGGGCATGCACCAAAACAGGAGGTTCCAGGTACACGCTGCAGCCATGTATGTGGAGGGACTCTCGGTCTTAAGGAGGCCTTCAGGCCTGCTGGGAACAGCTAGAGAAGGGTTAGGAACCAGCTAAAAGTAGTGGGTCTTTTCCAGCTGTGCAGTGGATTGGGAGCTTAATTGGGCTGAGAGACCAATAGTGAATAATGATCCAGATGCAGCAAAGCCAGTATTGCATTTTTCCTGTTTTTAAATTGCCATGAGGATTAAGACTTTGAAAAAAAAGAGAAAAGATTTTAAAAACAAAACAAAGCCCTTACAGTACATCTTGAACAATTAATCCTGCTCATCTCCTGGTGAATGGTTCATTTTTTCCATCCTTCTCCAATCCCTTTAAGTTCAGGCCATCCTTGTTCCTAACCTAAGGAATAGTACAACTGGAATATTAAAGTTATAGCTGTGACCTTGAGTTTTTGTCTTTTAGTCGATTTAAACCAATTTTGTTGCTGGAGTTTTCATTTCATAGCATTTCTGGAGCATTGTGTCTTGTCTTTAATACTTGAATGATTTTTTTTTAATGGCATTTCTTTGTTTATTTAATCATCAAGAAATCTATATATAGACAAGCTCTCATGCGGTAATGTGAATTGGTCAGAGCTGGTATTAGAATACGCAGACTCAAGTTCTCAGCATGCTGTGTTCTTAGACTCTGGAGCCTCTAGATTGAAAATATCCTTGAGTAGATGGGTATAAAGGAGCACTGCTGAATCCAGTAAAGAGTATTTATTTAGGTCTGAAAAAATTCTTTGGCACCCAGAGGAGTTCTTAGATTCCACTTAAACTCTATATTCTCATTTACAGTATTGTCCTTATTTTAAAATTGAGCAATAAGGAAAAGTTAACTTGGGACAAGAGGTTTGTCTAATTCCAGTTTTCTCAGGTTCAGACTTAGCCTAGGATACGCCTGAGCTATTGTTCCTCTGGGCCACTTACTTAATGGTCAGCTTCCTTCCTAAGTTTTGGTTTCAGGGCTGATTCTGCTGGAAAACCCAGTGTTTACTTCTCTCATTACCTGCGATTTGCCCTGTGCATCTCAAGCTTCTGGTTCAAAGGCAAGACATTTTGTATTGTGTATTAAAGTACTCTTTTCGAAACATTTTCCAAAATTGATTTCCTTTAGCTGTGGAGGGAGCATTAAGGCCATTTTTATTTAATCCCAAGTA
>NW_007726969.1:461653-462309 GCF_000696425.1 Galeopterus variegatus
TCAAAGGCAAGACATTTTGTATTGTGTATTAAAGTACTCTTTTCGAAACATTTTCCAAAATTAATTTCCTTTAGCTGTGGAGGGAGCATTAAGGCCATTTTTATTTAATCCCAAGTAAAAAAAATCTTGAGGGGAAAAGATACAAACTCCAAACCTCTAAGGCAAATGATTACCGGGGTGCATCCAAATCACAGAGACATTGGGTTTGTTTCAGACCTCAGAAGGAACATAAAAATTATAGGCAACCATGCACATATTTTTGTAGTTTCATCATAAATCTACTATGATAATTAGATGTTTTCTGTTTGGGTCTTGGAATGTAGTATACAGTCGGGAGTTACGTGCCTCAAAGTGTGGGTAGAAACACCAGGGGTACTTATTTACATTGATATTTCTGGGCCCTGCCTTGGGTCTACTAAATTAGGCTTTCTGCCTGGAATTATGCATTTCTTATTTATTTCCCAGGTAATTATTATGCAAACAATCTTTTGAGAACCATTTGCCTAGGGAATGGGTGATATGCAAGGATTTTCTAAGACAGAGAAATGGTATTGAGAGAAATATGAATTGGGATTTAGGGGAAGCTATTAGAAATAGGAAGAAGAGGCTGAAAGCAATGAGCTTAAAAGGGAGACTTAATTGTGATTAAATTAGGG
>NW_007726969.1:463302-466072 GCF_000696425.1 Galeopterus variegatus
AGGATGCTTTGGGCTGCAAGAAACAGAAAATCCAATTTAAAATAGCTTAAATGATAATGGATCTATTAATGTCATTAAACAAAGTCAGTTCTGAGAGTTGGTTAATTTCTCAGCTCATGAAGGCCTCAGGTTATTCCCATATTTCTGCTTAGCTGGCCTCATTGTGTTGGCTAGCTTGGCTAGCTCCTTTCAGGGTCAGAAGGTGTTACATCGTATTCTTGCATATTAGTGCTTGTCCAGAGGCAAAAAAGGTATTTATTTCTTTGTGTCTGTTTTTAAGAGCTCTGATGATACTTTTCCTAGAAGTTCTCCAGCAGACTTCCTATCACATCTCATTGGTCCAAAGCAATCACTGGCAAGGGGAAAGGGACCACTATGATTATTTACACCAAACAGGATTGACCTGTGCAACTTGTGGGAGGCATGAATACCAGAATAAAAGCAGAGCTTTGCAAACAGTCTGCTGCAAATAGTCTTGGAAAATAACTTTTAACAGAGAGCATTAAGTCTATTGAATGATCTTTACAATGTGTGCTAACTCGATCAAGAGATATGAAACGAAAAGACCAATTTGGGAGTAGAAATGTGTATCATCTGCAGTGTGGACACATATGCACTAAATTATAAGATTTTGGGGATGGAAAGTAAGAGTAATGAAGAAGGCAAAATTGACTTAGGTCCCGTTGCCTCTTACTGCCAATTTGGGAGTAGAAATGTGTATCATCTGCAGTGTGGACACATATGCACTAAATTATAAGATTTGGGGGATGGAAAGTAAGAGTAATGAAGAAGGCAAAATTGACTTAGGTCCCGTTGCCTCTTACTGTTTCCTTGTTCTTTTCATTATCCAATTGTCTGGTATTTATTTTGATCATCTGTTACATTTCATGACTTTTCAAAATGGGCAAAATTCTATAGATTGAAGGGATTATGAATGATTATTGTGGGGCAAATGCTTGGCATATAAGTGTAACTATCTATTTCGATAGACTCCATTGGCAGAAGTTATCAAGGGTTGAGGATCCGGTAGCTTGGCTTTTTTCTTGTTCTTATGACTGGAGTCTGAGTACTTGTAGGCATCCCTGCAAATCAAGAAGTATGTATTCATAGTTTTTTAACGATCTAGAAACAGCAAATTGGGTTCATGTGCAAATACCTGTGGTTATAAAGAAAGTCATTGCTAGGCCTTGGCACCAAGGAATATGGGCCCTGGTGGTTAAGTAGCATTCCTTGAAGTTCTTAAGAAGGAGTCAAAATACAAGGAAGTGCGCATTGATATTTGACATTAACACGTATCTTGTAGATACTTTAATATTTCTTCTTCCTCCATCCCAAGTCTAGAAGGTAAGATTTCACTTGGTGATGAGCTGTTAAACACATGAGAAGAGTTAGTTATTTTTTTGCCACCAAATCTAGTCCAAACAAAATAGCTGTGGAATTTTATAAAGCACAGTTAAAGAAAATAGTACTTTTGAGATGATGGCTTTCTAAGATGGAAAGCTCATGTGTGCTTCTCTGGCTGCCTTCCCTTAGCCATACACCCTGGCTCCTGAACCTTTGTTCTCTCTAGTAACCACTGGAAACCCCAGTGCTGCCAGTGTAGAATTGCTTGGCTGCCAGGCCACTGGTGGTGTGGTGTGGCCTGATACCCCCATGGAACTGCAGTTACCTCATTCTCCAGTCCCATTTGGCTTCTTCTTTACTGACTCCCACTCTGAACTGACAGTTCTGGTGATTTTAACCCCTGTCTATCTCTTAAATCCATCCACTTTTCTCTGTCTCCATCACTACCTCTCCTAATCGCCCCCCACCCCACCCCCCAGTCCAAATTGCCATTGTGTTTTTCTCAGGCTGCTTGCAGAGACCTCCTCCCTGGTTGATGTGGCTGGTGTAGCTCTGGCTCCCCTCCAGTCCACAGAGTGCATGCTTGGCAGCCAGGGAACTTTGAAGACTGCAAATCTCAACGTATGATTCCCCTGCTTAAAAAACCATCAAAGGCAGCATCCCTATTGCTCTTAAGATAAGGCCTCCAAGCCTTCCAGAATTTGCAGCCTCATCTTGTGTCCCCCATGATCTCCATTATATCCTTACTGCATGGCACACAGTAGATACTCATGAATATTTGTTGGGCAGGAGCATGAATAGTCTCTTGACCATTTCTCCAACATCCTGCTCCTCCTTCTCCCTGCTCCATATTTTTTCCTTTTGTAATTCATTTTCTTCTGTCTAGAATGGTTCCTCCCCAGCCTGCCAAAGGCTACCTCATTCTTCTACCTTCAGCTCAAATGCTACTACCCACAAGAATCCTTCCTGCCTCACGTGCCCTCTTGCTTTCCTGAGCTCCTGCAGCCTCTGCTAATTCCTCTCTTTTAGTGTGTATCACATTCCACCTGTGGGACAGTTTGCCAGGTATGTGTTTCTCACTCCTCCTAGATCATAAGCTCCCACAGGATGAGCAGTCTGGCTCCCTTGTCTTTGTTTCTTACCTAGAGATTGCAAACAAGGCCTATAGCCAGAGCAGCCCACGCTTGTTTTCAGTTGTTATTGTCCTATATACATTGTTCTTTTAAAAATCTGAAAAGGTTACCAACATTTTTTTTTGTTTTATTTGTTTTTTATTGTAACATAGTTGATAGTGTGTATCTGTGGGGTACAGAGTTGAATATCAATGTGTGCAATATATGTTGCTCAAATCAGCATAAATAGTATATTCAATATTAAACAATGTAATCGTTTTTCATGTCCCTTTACCAATTCCTCCCTTCCCCCC
>NW_007726969.1:466143-473237 GCF_000696425.1 Galeopterus variegatus
ATTCAATATTAAACAATGTAATCGTTTTTCATGTCCCTTTACCAATTCCTCCCTTCCCCCCTTCCTCCCCCATTCCCACTTTTGGTAAGCTCAGTTCTGTTCTCTCCTTTTTTTTTTCCCCCCTTTTTTTTGTCTTTTTTACTGCCTGGTAACGGGATCGCAACCCTCGGTGTCGCGCCCGCACCAGGGACCGGCAACGGGATCGCAACCCTCGGCACTGCGCCTGCACGGCGCTCAGCCAGTGAGTGGGAACCGGTCTCCACGTGGGATCCGAACCCTCGGCGGGAGCGCCGCCGCACTCCCAAGCAGCGCACTCTCCAGTGCGCCACCGGGCCGGCCCCTGTTCTCTCCTTTTGAAAATTCAACATATTATTGTGATTATTGTGTCTTTCTTTCTTTTTTTAAAATTTGTTTATTTTTTAGCTCCCACTTATGAGTGAGGACATATGGTATTTCTCTTTCTGTGCATGGTTTATTTCACTTGACATGATTTTCTCTAGGTTTCCAACATTATTAAAGGGGGTGATTTTACTTGGAAATTTTAGATCTTCCTGCTAACAATTGGCTGGAGCCAAGTAGAAGCCACACCCTGTCCCCCAGGGTGTGCCTTCTCTAGTTTGCCAGAGTTCCAAACAGTCCCTATTGTCTCTTGTACCTGGCCCACATCTTTCAGGCCTCCTGCCTGCCTGGCCAGGGTGCAGACATTTGGGTTTTCAATTCCTGGCCTACCTATTTGCATATCCCAGAAGAGGGGCTCGATATTTGGTGAATCACATAAATGAACGAGCAGAAATGGGCTGGGAGAGTTACTTCCCTGACTGGCTCTTTTTTTTCTCCTAAAAGATTTATTATTTCTGATAGATTGGAAGTTCCCGAAAGAAGTGGGAAATACTGCTTCCAGGCCTATTTATGTGTATGGGGCAGGGAGAAGAGTATTTTTTTAAGACTAAAAACGGGATTCTCAAAGGACCTTCTCCAGCTATTTTTGGCAGAGCTAAAGGAAAATCTACTTAAAGGGACACTGCAAAGAGGACAACCACATATTTTAAAGCAAACAGGCAACTTAGCACTTTAAATTAATGGAAATGCAGAAGAAGAAACCAGAGCTCAACCCTCATTTAGCCTAGCTGCCAGACCTTCACTTACTTTCAACCCAAGAATTTCTCTGTTCTGTGGCTTTCCAGCCTTCAGGGTTAAGGGATAGAATGATACAAATTCAGTTTAAATTTTTTGCTTTGAAAAAACATCAACAAAATCTCTGAATTCAAGGAACTAAATCTTTCACATCACATGTAACGCCCGTTCTGAAAAGGGAAATGCTTGGCTTCAAGCTGTTCATGGTCAGCAGTCTTAAAGCTCCTTTGACTTGGGTCTCTTGTTTGTGTTGAGTTGTTCCACTTCTGTTTGGATTTTTTCAATGACTTTCCTGTTTTCTGATTCACCTCTTCCTTTTCTGAACCCACAGAGTTTCCTCTCAAATTTAGGGAGGAGCTGGAAGAGAACACTATCTTTTCCTTTCTTAGTTGTTGTCCCCATTAATTTTGGGAGTAATTATAGAAGCAAGAGTATCAATAAATGTGAACTCGCTTTGTTTCTTCTTTGCCACCTCTTAGCAGAGCCTAGATTCCTTATGCGTTGGGCCTGGGAGTGGATTCATTGATTGCCTCTCTTTTTGGCTGATTAGTAGTAACTAATTAGTTCGCTCCCATTGTTGGGGGCACTGGAGTCCTGTCTTGCCGCTGCCTCTTTGTACTGCGTTTGTGAGTGTTGTCTGCGATTCTTAATTTCTTACCTTGACTGTTTTCTCACCAGCACTTCACAACTATTGCAGCTCAAATGAGGCAGCTGGCAGAATTCTAGTTATTTGATGTTCATCTGTAGGGACTGAGGGCACAGTGGTTAAGAGAGTACGTTCTGGAGCCGGGCTGTCTGACATTGATCTCATCTCCTGTAACTTTGCATGAATTACTTTACTTCTCTATGCCTGAGTGTCCTCATCTGAAAAGAAAAAAAAAAGATGATCATAACTGTATCAGAGACTTTTAAAGTAGCACATCAGATTCTCCTGGCTTTGCCTGTCTGTATTGCAGCCACCACTGTAGTGACCAGTTCTGTGTGGCCTCCAACTCACTTCATGGAAGTGCAGTCTGATAGCTTATAACCTCATGCCCACACCATGCACCTCAAGCCTCTTCCCTTCCACCCCAGGGAGGTGTGACACAAAAGGGCATCCACACATTTAACCTGGAAGCAAGGGGATGTTGAAACAATCTGAGGGGAAAACTTTTGGCCGATGTGTGATGGGAGCTGGAGCTGTTAAGAGTCAGAAATGTATACAGCCTCTTTGAAGATGGTCCCAAGAGGTGAGCAAGTGTTGATGCTTGAACAGGGTGATGGCTAGCTTCTCTGCCTCATGCCCGTCAGAATCCCCTAGTAAAGTAGTGTCATGTAAGCCTTTATTTACTTCAGTCTCTTTCTGGGAAACCTAAAATAAGACAATAATGGCGCCTACCCTCTTAGAATCCTTGTGAGGATTAAATTAATTAATCCGCATAAAGCTCTTAGAAGAGAGTCTGGCACTTAGGATACCCTCCGTTCATGTTAGCTTTTACAATCTGTTTCAGAAATCAGGGGATAGGAGAAAAAGGATCATGGAGCTGTGCCTTAATTAAGGTAAGGGAAGATGGGCAATTGTTGAAGCGATTAAACCAAAACAAGTCATTCTCACTGACTGGATGCGGCTTTCTTCACAGTTATGTTATGGGCAAGCAAAATCCCCAGGGCTGGATGCTGAAAACGTAGCACACTATAGCTCTTGTCCACTTGGGAAATTTTGGGGTGTGCATGTGTTTATTTTTGCTTTGCTTTTGTTTCCTTCGTAGTTTGTGTGCATTTGGCCCCAAGGGGCTGAGCATCTCACCCTTCCTTGCAAAAGATGAACCAGCACAGGGCCAGCTGGGAGAAAGAGCTGTTCATATCTGGTTTCAGGTCCTGCCCTATACCAAGCCTCACACTTCCCTGTGAGTATTCAGGGCTCTTCGTGATTCACATGCCCTGTGGAACAGTGCACCTGTTCGAAAGCACAGGCCGTGTGGGGCTGATTTCCATGGGAGGTTTGCTTCTACTCCCCCTCCCCCTCCTGCTTCTTGGTGTCGCAAGGCTGATTTCATCTCAGAAGCAGCTGTCTTTGCTGCAGTTTAATAACTCTTAATTTCCTGGAGGGGGACGACACATTATATCATGAAGACTCATCTAGTCTGCACTGTCTGGAAATTTCCACTCATCTTTGTGATCTTTGAAATGTTTCTCTTTGTGGGAGAGCCTGACTTTCCTTCTGTCTTACTCACTTTGCTGCCCTCTCAGATGATGGTAATGTTTAATTCCTGGATTAAACATTACCAACCACTGTGAAAACGGTTCTCCTTACCTCCTAGTTGACCCCTGGGTGCAGTTTTCACATAGATTTTCTTCCCCAAATTACTGAAATCTACATTAAAGTACTAATCTACACTCTAAGGAAGGCTTTGCATATATTCAACTTTATTCTGTCTTGGTGGATACTTTTTCACTTTTACAGTTTAACTAAAAAAAAAAGGGTTTGAAGAAATATTCAGGTGGTTTGAATTTTATCAGTCCTTTCTGCTTTCTCACATGTACAGTCTTCAAGCAGTTTAGCATCTTGATTTAGTGTTTCCAATTTGGTATTGTAAGTGTAAATCATTATTTCTTGGTTCTGTTTAGTAAGGTGGTAGAGGAACCCAAAATGTTTGGTCTTGTTGGTATATTGCAAGCAGGTTTTCCTATACATTTGGAGGTGCATAGGATGAGGTAGAATGCGATCACTATTTTATTAAAGTCAGACTTTCAGTAAGAAAATAGGACACCCTAGGCCTCAAAAAGGAGTTGATATATTAGTTCTTTGGTTGTAAGCAACAGATGTCAACTGTGGCTAATTAAAAAAAAAGGAAGGAGGAAGTTTATATTGGAAAGCTTGTGTGTCAATCACATCACTGAATGCAGAGTTGAACTATCAGACCTTGCAAAGCAACCTCAAGGACCCTTATGGTGCCTGGCATCCTACTCAACTTTCCCAGGCCATTCCCTCTTCCCTTCTGGATGATTGTCTCAGGTATCTTGTTTCCTATTTCACCGAGAAAATAAATGCAATCAGAAGAGAATTTCCACAGGGTAACACCTCTATGTCCACCCTGTGCCTCTGTTTCTACCATCTCTTCTAGTGTGACAGGGGACCAGTCAGTGCTTCTACCTAAAAGCAATCCCTTCCCTGGGGTGCTAGAGTTGATTGATTCCTGATTGCAAGTCCATAAGGACTTGTTTCCAATAGTTTTCCCGTCTCTCTTCTCTATCATTAACTTTTCTGCTTCTGCTGAATCTTTAACATCAGCACATAAACATGTTGTAATTTCTGCCATCCTTTAAAAATCAAAAAAAAAAAAAACTACAAAGAGCCTGTCGCAATTGCATATTTCCTTGTAGATGCTGTCCCATTTCTCTGTGTTCTTCTTAGTAGAACTTCTCAAGTACTTGTCCATGCTTGGTATTCCCAAGTCTTCTCTTCCCATTCCTTCTTTCTTGAACCTACTCAGGCTTTTACACCTATTATACTGAAGGATGCTGTCCCATTTCTCTGTGTTCTTCTTAGTAGAACTTCTCAAGTACTTGTCCATGCTTGATATTCCCAAGTCTTCTCTTCCCATTCCTTCTCTCTTGAACCTACTCAGGCTTTTACACCTATTATACTGAAATGCCTTATGTTGGTGCCCATGTCCTCATGTTGCTAAATCAGTTTCACTCTTCCTTTTCTTGATTGTTCTGAGGGATTTAACACAATTTCTCACTCCCTCCTCCTTGATATGTTTTCTGTACTTGGCATTCAGGATACAACACTCTTGGTTTTCCTTCTACTTCCCTGACTGCTCCTTCTCAGTCTTGTTTGCTGAACCCCAGGACTCAGTCCTTTATTCCTCAGACTTGATCTCCCCTTCCTTCACTCTCTCCCCTTCCCAATGAGGTCTTCCTCCATTGTTTTAAGATTGCAACCTTCAACTTATGCACTCCCTATCTACCAGCATTGTTCAATTTTTTCCATAGCTCATGTCATCATCTAATATACTATATATTTGACTTGTTTGCTTGTTGTTTTCTTCTCCCTGAAACGTAAGCTCCAATTTCTGTCTGCTCTATAGTACTGTATCCTTAGCATCTAAAATAGTGCTTTGCACATAGTAGGAGGCACTCAATAAATATTAATCGAATGAATCAATGAACGAATGGGTGGAAAAGTATCCAGGGAATGCACGGGTAGCCTTTTGGGAAAACTATCTTTTGCACACCCTTTTTGAAAGGGTTTTTCGGGTCCAACTACCCTTGTCCCCTTGTGACTACTGCAGGTTAACATTCCTAGAGAAGACAGTTGTAATGGCATCTCTTGGGCAACATAGCCACTTCTGTGGTGAGGCAGTAGGGAGTTACTCAACTGCCATTCTGGGTAGAACCACGCATAATGGGAGAAGGGCATCCAACTGGAAATTTTCCAGGGAAAACTTTGATGCCATTACTCAGAGGATCCCAGGCAGGTAAAAATATCAGGTGCCTACAAGAGTCATGTTTGCCGACATTCAGTTCTGTGCCTTAGAGAATCCCTGTTTTATATTAGAAGCTTCAGGCTGTGGCACAAATATTAACTCTATAATAGATCTTATAAGTGCCCAGATAGCCCTATTATGCATTATTATGTGGAAGATGGACACATCATAATAATAAATACAAAACAGCCCACAATGTTCAGATATTTCTCTAATGTCTGGTTACACAGCCTAGTTCCCCAGAATGCTTGATTCTGTTTTAGTTGAGCTAGCACTTCACAAAAGCCTGGCCTCCCTTCATAGCGTATTTTCAGACGTTCCTTAGACGTAGAATCATCTCTAGTGCTGTTTGATGGAGTAAAGGTGCTAGCTTGGTTCATCAAAGCCCAAAACTGGCACATTTAAATGTTTCCTTAAGTCACTAGGCATATGAGGGTTTCCCATGTCAGATCCGTGTCTAAGTCTAACTGACTAGTCAGGTTTTCTTGTTCTCTGTATTGAAAGATAATCTTGCCATTTTGCTGCTTTAAGAACTACGCTTCCTTTCTGTATTTCTTAACTGCCATTTAAACTGCTTTGCATGCCATCTAGTATGAACTTCCCTTCCAAAATTGCTGTCTGTCCTACAGGGTCATTCTTCCCAGCCCTAGCCAGATGGTTAATAAAGCAAAGAACACTGGCAGAAATGTTGATTATCTCCCTTCCTTGTCATGTCACTAATATGTTGTGACTCTTCACACAAATAAGCACATCAGAAATTTTTGGGTCATTGTGAAGACTCAGTGATCTCAGTCAATTGAAACTTAAGGCAAACCTTATGCAAATGTCTTGATGCTTTCTGCTCCTTCTAATGCTCCCATTTAGGGGATAGAGGGAATCCCAAAATGAATTCCTTGTAAACTAATCCATAAAGGACCCAGAGAAGTATTAAAAATAAATCCAAAAGAAAAAGTTCTAAAGTGAAGTACTTTCAGTAGCAAAAAATATGTTACATGCCAGTTACCGTTAAAGGAGGCTGTCCTCGCATCCTTGTGCTCTTTGAGATTTGACAGCCTGTTGATAACTGTTCTCCCTCATATTATTGATAATCGGGAGCATCTCCGATAAAGCTGGCTTGGACAAAAGTGGACTGAGAAAAAGAAATGGGACAGGCCAGCTGGCACCATTCACTTTAACAAGTTATTTATTTAGCAACTGCTATGGACAAGGCACTGACTTATCTAAGATGCTAATTATTTATTTCTAATAGAGGGTAGTAGGGGAGAGCATTGGCCCAACAGACAAGAGATTCTAGTCTGGGGTTTTTACACACACATATTATGCATGATCCAGTTTACCAGGCCTTCAGTTTTTTCATCTACAAAATGAGGGGGATTATTTTTGCATTAAAAAAAGTATACACACATAATGCAGTCAAGGAAAACTGAATCTAGAAAGATAGCCACTGATACCTTTTTTTTTTTTTTTTTTTTTTTTTTTTTTTTCCGG
>NW_007726969.1:473898-475113 GCF_000696425.1 Galeopterus variegatus
GTATGTGGGATCCGAACCCTCGGCGGGAGCGCCGCCGCGCTTCCAAGCGTGCACTGTAACAGTGCGCCACCAGGCCGGCCCGCCACTGATATCTTGAGTTTTCTTCTTGTGGAGTCTTTATTTTTGAATTTTTATAAAATAACCATGCGTGCTATTTAAAAAGTTGTAATTATTTTTCATGAGTAGAGCACTCTGTGACTTTGAACCCCTTTTAACTTTGAAGACATCTATGATTTTATAGAGCAGGACTGGGTAGGACAGGACAGGATAATCAATCCTTGGTTATTCTGAGACAGAATCCCTTTTGTCTGCTTCTGCTCCATGACTTTTGTCTGCTTCTCTGTTCATTTGCATTTCTACCCAAGAGTGGGCAGCAAAAGGAAGGAATACATTTCAGCAATGCTGGAAATGGTGATAAAACTTTTTAACCTGAAGAGGTTTTAGTATGTGTTTGGTTTTAACTAGTGTTATTAGTAATGTTTAACTATACTAATTTTTTTTTCTGACTTCTTAGCCATTAGTTAATTAAATGTGAGCTTTACCATAATGGAGAACTCATTTTAAAAAAAAGAGAAATAACAAAACTGCATTATTTTTTGTTTCTGTTTCTGCATTGTTTCTTTTTGTCCTATTAGCAGGTACTGTGAGGGTCCTCTGGCTTTTCATTCGTCATAGACCCCTCCTTCTTTTCCTTCTCCTCTTCCAGCCTGTCTAGTATGCTGACCTTTTTCCACCTGCCTCTCTGCCCAAATCTGCTAGAGCAAGGATTGGAACACCCTGCTGCTGGTTTTTGTATGACCCACAAGCTAAGAATGTTTTTTAACGTTTTAAAATAATTGGGAAAAAAATCAAAAGAAGAGTAATGTTTCATGACACATGAAAATTACATGAAATTCAAATTTCAGTGTTCATAAAGTTTTATGGGAACAGAGCCACACTCATTTATTTACGTAATATCTATGCCAGCCTTCAAGCTACAATGGCAGGTTGAGAAGTTGTAAGAGAAACCATATGGCCCACAAAGACTAAATATTCACTATCCGATCCTTTAGAGAAAATGCCTGCCAAGACTCCTATGCTAGAGACTCCTTTTTCATTGGATTTCTTTGAGCTAAGACCTGCTGAGATGTGCTAACTCATTCAACAGCTACTTTATCAAGTGCCTACAACATGCCACACACACTGTGCTAGACACAGGTATCCAAAAGTGATCAC
>NW_007726969.1:475486-508167 GCF_000696425.1 Galeopterus variegatus
ATCAAGTGCCTACAACATGCCACACACACTGTGCTAGACACAGGTATCCAAAAGTGATCACGATACCCTCCCTGTTGGAGGAGTTCACAGTCTGGGAGACACAGCCCAGTTCTGTGTGCTGGTGCCCAGCAGAGTGTTAAGTGTCCATGCCTTGGAATCTCGGAATGGAGCCCTGACTCTGCTTGAGAGGGCAGGAAGAGAGGAGGTTATCCTTAGCTAATGGATAACGAAGCCCCTGGATAGCCTGAAGCTGCATTTTTTCTATGTTGGTTACTTTTAATTATAACACTAGAATTGCTCCATTAGTTGTCATAATTTTTAACGAGTGTGCCTTTAACATTTTAATTGTTCATAAAAATTATTGCTTTATTATAGGGTCAACATTTTACAGAGCTATATACATAAACATTGTATACAATGATTTTAGTTTATTATTATCAAAATGTAAAATTTTCTTTCAAGGGTCACTATTGGCTGTCCACTTATGAACAAAGGGGAAAAGACTTTTAGATTAAAATTACCATTTTTATTTGCTTTAAGGTTCTTTTTTTTTTTTAATGTTCTCATTGCATTTAACAAAGGCTTAACTACTGTATTACGGATGTTTGGTTTTTTGTATAAAAAGGAGATGACGGGGCCCAATTCAAGATCTCCTGAATCATAATGGTGGTAGGGAGGGGCAGCAAGGACTTCTATTTTTAATAAGCTCCCAAGTGATTTCTGTATACACTTAAGTCTGGGAACGACTTCTAAGGATAATATTGATTAAAAATGCATTTAAAAGTTATTATTAACATTATTTTTAAAACTGTTTTCTCTTTCCTGTCATCTCTCAGCCCCAGAAGTATACAGAGCTTTTTAAAGTTTCCCACAGACAGTGCTGAAGGAATTCTTCTGATTTCTCAAAACATGCCCGGCTCCCTCTTCTCTTCCTTTCTTTCTATTTGGGTGGGGGGGTGTATGTACAAGAAATAATTTGGAATATATGTTTGTATGTTTTGCTGTAATTTTTCATATATATTAACACATTTTTCATATATATTTACACATGTATATTTATATGCAGTTGATATTTGTCATATTTGTTCCTTCTCCCCCAATATTAACATATTAATCCTCTTTTGATCCCCCCTGTTTCACTGCCTTTGCCCTCCAGTAAAGAGCATTAACATGAATTTTAGTGTGTATCGTTTTGAACTATGTTTTGGTACTGTAAAATTTATTTTTTGATGTTCACATATAGATATCTGGTATTTGTGTGTGTGTTGTAATTTCCATAAATGGTCTCAGAGGGTACTCTCATTTTTCAGCTTGCGTTTTTCACTCGTTTATCTTTTTGAGATAAATGCTAGTTCTTCCGTTAAATGCTATGTAAATGTGCCACACATTATGTATCCCTTTCCCCACTGATAGATACTTGAGTTGTTTCTCATTTTTCCTACTGTAGACAATGCTGTAGTGAACATCCTTTTGCACATATATGAGTGTTGGCAAGATGCACACCCAGGGATGGAATTGCAAGGATATTCACAATTTGTTTTTCTAGTATTGCCAAAGTCATCTTCAAAATGACTGAATCAGTTTATATGCCTGACATGCTTTCCATTTTGGTGCAATAGGTACATAAAGAATACTTCAGGTGGCACTTACTGTGTCCCAGGCAGTGCTGGAAGTTCTTTAAGTGTATTACATACCATTTAACCTGAACTGTAAAAGATTTAATCAGGTTGCCTAGGCTACGGGGTTGGAGTGGAGGTTGGTGGAATTGTGTTCCAGGCCAAGAATTGGAACACCTTGGCTGGAGACCTAGAATATCAGGGAAGAAAAAAAAGAACTAAGGAACCAAAGGGGTGAATCTCTTCACAGGAGTACCAGTGGGCTGATGTTGAATCACCTAGAGAGATCTGACATGGAAACACTTGTCCTTCTCATTGTCCTCCTTGGGGCTTTGGCAAGTCCTGTTTATTCTAAAATGTAAAGGTTCTTAAAAATCTGGTACAAGCCTCTGTAAAATAGCCCTAGCACCCCAGAGGCCAAGCAGCAGCAGATGCAACTCATAAAGCTCTCACTGCAGATGACTAGAGCTCCTGGCTTAAGCAGGTTGCCATGGCTATGGGATGCCACCTTTTCTGGCTTGCAAAGATAAGGCCCTGCTGGCACCTTTGCGGAAGTTTCTTTTGAGGATGAGTCTGAAACTTTTGACTGACATGAGGAATTTCTAAAAGTGGACGGTGCAATCAAAGTCTGTCTTTCCAACTCTGAGTTTGCATAGTCATCTGTACCACCTAGAGAGATTGAAGACCAGAAACATGCGCTGCTCTGCTGCCTCTCAGTAATGGGGGAGGGGGTTCCAGTTGTTGGTGCCTGGGCTCTGGTCTTCTGGGGTGTAGGCTGAGCTTATCTCCCCTCCCCCAACCCTGGTTTCCAAGAATATCCTTAAGCCCCTGATTGCCTCTCACCTTTGCTGCCAGTTAGTCTCTGCATGCCTTCTCATGGTTTACTACCATTGAAATGAACCAACAGAGTACTATGTTTTCCTAATTCTGTGAATGGATAAGAGGGATGGAAGGAAGGAAGCAAGCAAGCAAGCAAACAAGGAAGCTAGCGAGTTAGCTAATGAAAGAGAAAGAAAAATCTTAAAGATTAGGTTTCTGCATTACCCAGCCAATAATGTTATAGTAAATGAAAAAAATGAAGTTTAGCTGCAGGTAAAGTAAGTCAGGACATCAAGATGATGTGTTAGCAGGTATGGGCCTTGGGCGAGGCAAGAGAGACACCAGGGTGCAAAATGTAAGGAAACTACAGTCCTGAAGGCCTCTTTAAATTTTGCACCCTATGTATCTCTCTTGCCTCACCCACATCCTGGCCCTAGCTGGATTTTAGTTACTATTTGAGGGGTTTTTTTGGTCAGCATCCAGAACTGAGTTCTTCCTCTCATTCCCTCATTGGTGGACAATGATAGAAAGTGCTAGAGAATAGATTGGTTCAGTCTGCCTTTAGTTTGCCGTACTATTTGAGGGGTTTTTTTGGTCAGCATCCAGAACTGAGTTCTTCCTCTCATTCCCTCATCTGTGGACAATGATAGAAAGTGCTAGAGAATAGATTGGTTCAGTCTGCCTTTAGTTTGCCGTCTCAGACTACATCTGGAATTTTATAGCAGTCAATGGGAAAAGGGGCTGCAGATATAAAATTTTATTTTAGAGAGAGCTTTTCAGGAATGTGTTTGTTGCTACTAAGAATGGATAATTGAACCCCTCCATTTACATCAATAACTGAAAGTTGGCTTTGTAGGGGCAAAATTTAAACAGGTGGGTTTGATTTGCTTAGGAACTGGAAAAGCAACTTTAGAGACTTTCTTAGCATCTGAACTCTTTAGATTCTTAAGGACCTTGTTGGTGGCTGACTGGTGAAACAGGAGGTTGTGGTGGAGCCACTAAACTTAAATGACATTTTTATTTCAAGGAACCAATCTTCATGATCTCTTAACCATGCTCTACAAATACACAGTAATTTCCAGCTGAATCAGGCAAGAATAATATTAGCCATTGAAAAGGTGCTGGGTTTATCAATTTATCTTATCACACGTTTGACTTTTTCTTTGGTTTTGCATAACCAGGCTGCAGAAGACCTTTCCCTCTGTCATTTAACTTGCACTCTGTTGGTAGTATAGGTCGAACATCCCAAATCTGAGAACCTGAAATGCCCCCAAATCTGAAACTTTTTGAGTGCTGACATGACGCTCAAAGGAAATGCTCATTGGAACATTTTGAATTTTGGGTTTTCGAATTTGGGATGCTCAACCTGTAATATAATGCAAATATTCCAAAATCTGGAAAAAAAAATTGAAATACGAAACAATCAATTCTGGTCCCAAGCACTTTGTTTTTGTTTTTCTTGTTTTGTTTTTTCGAATTTGGGATGCTCAACCTGTAATATAATGCAAATATTCCAAAATCTGGAAAAAAAATTGAAATACGAAACAATTCTGGTCCCAAGCACTTTGTTTTTGTTTTTCTTGTTTTGTTTTTGTTTTTAAAAGATGACCAGTAAGGGGATCTTAACTCTTGACTTGGTGGTGTCAGCACCACGCTCTCCCAAGTGAGCCACAGGCCGGCCCTCCAGGCCCTTTGGATAAGGGATACTTGACCTGTACTAAGAAGCTTAGCCACAAATTGACATCTGAGTGCAAAGTCAATTTGGGAAGAGTAGAGGGATGGGAGGACACAAAGAATCCATACATGTAGTTGGACAACAAAACAAGTTAGGTGGAGTAAACCTATGAAAAAAACTTTTTCTCTATCTTGATCTACTGTGAAGCAAGCACTTTCTCCTTTGGAGACTGCTAGAGTAGAAACCTCCCCATCTTTCCCCTTTTCTGTATTTATACTCCCTTGTGTGTCTGTAAACACCTTTGCTTGCCAGCCTTCACTTTATCCTTTGCTACCAAGCTAAGACTGTTTGGTCTTTGCACTTAGCATGGGAGAAAGGCAGACAGGGAGATCACCCAGGAAGCTCAGTTTGTCATTTCAGTGTTGACCGTGCTCTGCAGCTAATTTGATTATCACATTTAACTGAAAACACCTGCAGGGTCTGCCAGACAGCATACAGCTGCCCTGTTATTACTGGCCCCATACAAACCCTTCTCACTGTCAGACTGGATTAAATGAATGTGTTTTTAAACATATGTGACTTGTTCAGGCCTCAGAGCAAGCACTTGCATTGTCTCATTGGCTCTCTGGGATAGAGCTACATGCATATAGAACCTGTTTTGCTTTGAGACTCATTTCCCTAGAGCCTTAGCATGATAATGCTTGTGCAGATTGATCTAGTAGTGTGGTGTGCCTAGGGAAAGTGAGCTTGTTTGATGCAAGCTTTGCAGGGCTTGGGGTAGAGATAGGAGAGAATATCCCTTCGTGCTCCAAGCCTAGGCTCATATTGCCTCACATGGTCTTTTTTAGAAGACCAAGCCAGCTGTCACATGGCTTCCGGGCATCTGGATGGAGAGGATCTAATGTGGAGCCTCGGGAGTGTGACCTACATATAGATAATAGACGTCTTTGAACTACTCAAACACAGGTTCAGATGGCCATTCTAGTAAGCAAGTCCCCATCATTCTGTTGCTTGTAAGATAGGAGTGGGTCTGGTCTTTGTAGTACTGCTAAGATCCTTTCATTTACTTGTTCTTCAAATATTGGGATGCCTGTTATATGCCAAGTGCCATTCCGTGCATGGGGATCTAGCAGAGACCAAGACAGATAAAGTCCCTGCTGTATCCTGGAGCTTAAATTTTGAGGAAATGCCCATATTTGTAAATATTCACTGAGCACATATGCTGTATTTATGACCTGTGAATACAGTGGTGAACTTAAAAAAATTGGCAGAAAAATATAAACTAAATCTGTTGATTGCAGGTGATGTTAAGTGCTCCCGGGTAAGGGTAAGTGGTTTGAGTGTTGGGGATGGGCAAGGGGCTCTGTTAGATCAAGTGGTCAGGGAAGCCTCTTCAAGGAGGTAACATTCAAGCAACTACCTGAATGAAGTGAGAGAACAAAGCCACATGAAGAGTTAGAGGAAGATTCTTCCAGGAAGAGGGAATAGTAAGTGCAGATGCCCTGAGAAAGGAACCTGCTTGGTGAGGAAACATGTTTGACTTATTAAGGGAACAATAAGGTCACTGTGATACAAGCTGAGTTTGGAGGATGAAGCAGGGGCCAGATCAGGGAGGGTTTGAGGGGGCCACAGGAAAAAGTTTGAATTCCATTCTAAATGTGATGGGATGAAATGGGGTTTTGTTGTTGTTTCTTTCCCCAAGATCACTCTGTTGCTCCCTGGAGAACAAGCTGTATGGGGGCAAGAGTAGAGTTGGGGAGACCAATTGGGTGGCTGTCGCAGAAGTACAAAATGAAAGACTTTGGGGGCTTGGGCTAGGATGGTAGTGGTGGAAGTGCTGAGAAGTGGTCAAATTGGGGATATATTTTTGAAGATAACAGGATTAACTGATGGGCTAAAAGAGGCATGTGAGAGGAATCAAAGTTGACACCTGGGTTTTAGCCTTCTGTGAAAGAAAGGGAGATCTTGTTTTGTTTTACTGGTGTGGTGAGGTGGGCGGGGGTCGGAGTGAAGATATCAAGGGTTCTGTTGAGAACTCTCAGCACAGAGATGATTTTTATTTCATGTGTATCAACTGTGGGACTGATGAGATGACTGAGGGCAGGTCTGTGGGTAGAGAAGCACCAGGACAGAGTCCTAGGACACTACGGCATTTAGAAGTGGGAAGAGGAGGATTGAGCAGTGAAGACTGGAAGGAACAGCCAGGTCAGAGCAGAAGCTCCTGGGCATGTCCTCACTGGGACTCAAACCTTAAAGAATAAACCAAAATCAAACTCTGGAAGACTAAGCCTGCTGTTTTGGGAGTAAATTACTTGCTTTATTTAAGGTAATGACCCATTTTTTCCGTTGATGTATTTGGAAATGGCACTGTGTTTGAGTGGAAGCCTTGGAGTTGGACAGACCTGAGTTCAAATTCCAGTTAAAGCAGTAACCATCTGAGGGACCTCCTGTGAATTAACTGCCATCTGAGTCTCGAGTCCTCCTTTATAAATTGAGGAGAATAATTGGACCTACCTCAGAGCTGTGTTGTGAAGATTGAGTGAAAGCATGTGAAGTACATGTCCAGTTTCTGGAAACGGAGCAAGGGCTCAAAAATGGCAATTTTTACTTCATTACCTTTGTCCCTGAGTCTTTTGCTGGGTATATCTGATACTTTATGGAATACTATAGTTTCTCCTTTGCTTTTTTGAGTCTTTTACTGTTTATAACTTTTTTTTTTTGTCTTTTGTCTTTTTCCGTGTCCGGCAACGGACCGCAACCCTCGGTGTCGCCCCCGCGCCTCGCTCAGCCAGTGAGCGGGAACCGGTCTGTATGTGGGATCCGAACCCTCGGGCGGGAGCGCTGCCACGCTTCCCAAGCGGCGCACTTATCCAGTGCGCCACCGGGCCAGCCCACTGTTTATAACTTCTGTTTGGTATCTGTTGCTGGCTCTCAGCTTGGTGATAATGCCCAGATTGCTTCAGCCTTAACACTAGCCCCATCCCCAAGATAATAATTATGTCCCCTGGGAAGTAGCAGGAGAAATTCTTTCAGGGTGTTTGAACTGAGTATTCTCTCTAGACTGTCACAAGAATATGGAGTTGTGTTAAATATTCCCATCCAGAGATAAAAGTTCCCATTACTGTTTGTCTGCTCAGAAGCCATGAAGAATAACAATTTATGCCCAAGAATTTATGAGGAACATAAAGAATTTAATAAAATCACTTCATTTTTTGAAGATGATGTGTCAGATATCCACTATCTACTGTCATTGCAAAAATCCCAAAAACAGATAGTGGGATTTTTAGTTGATAGAGGAGATCATTGAGATTCAAAGAGTTACATAACTTTGCCCAGAGTCACACTGCTACCAAGTTTCAAACTCAGTATTTGTACCCATATTCCTAGCTGAGTTCTGAGCTTATTTTTTTCTCACTGTACTTTAGCCACACCTATGCATAATTATAGATCTGAAACCAAGAAGATGGGAGTTAGTATATAACTCACTTTAAGCAGACCTCTCCTCCTAATGTACCTTATTTCCATTTGAATTTTATAAGACAAGGTTATTTCTTTTCAAATTATGAAAGCCAAAGTGGTGGTTTTCCCATAGTGGCTGTTTAAATGATTTTTCTTTTTCTACAGATCTTTACAAGTTTTTAAGTTTAAAAAATATAGGGAAAAGGTTGATGATGCTTACTTTTATTTTGGTATTCATAGCTAAATATTTTATTGTGTTCTTTAAGATATAAGGTCATCACTGTTGAGTGTATAGTTTGCTGGACCATACCAATAAGTTAGTTACTAAGAGTCTCAGCAGAGCATATTCAGCAATTGAAGGCAGTCAGTAATATGCCTTGGGGATGCTAGAGCTACAGTTTTTCTTTTTTTTTTTTTTTCTTTTTCCCCTTAGTCACAGGCTGCATTGTTTCCTAGATGTGATCTTGTTTACGTTATTAGTGATCTAAGCCATAGGCAATAGCCACCTTCCTTAGGAAGTTGGCTTACCAATTAGAAATTCTAAAATTCTGGCTTCATTTCTGCTTTAAACGTACACTCCCATAACTGGTCCAGTGATCAGCTTTACTCTGGCCAAATTTACCTCTTTGTTTCCCTCCCTCCCCTTCTCTCCACTCTCATATTCCTTGTGAGGTTGGAGATAAGTATTAATTGTCGGAATATTCCCAGCATCTAGTCTGTTGGCCACATTGTAGGGGCTCAGTAAATATTTTTTGAGTTGAAAAGAATCTCCCCTGTACATTTTCTTATTACTTAACTCAGATTCAATATACTATTTTTATCCTATCTTATATCTTGGGATTTATCTCTGATAAGAATGCCTTGAGCTACTTTATTTGCAAAGGACAAGTTTCAGGTCATTACATGTGACAAAATTAAAGTATGATTTTAGAGCAGATAGTGTTCTTCAAGGTAAGATGAGATACATTAGCTGTTTCCATCTCTACTTTATTGAGAATATCTAGACAGGATCCAGCTGTCCATGTCATTGACCTTTATATCATGCCACTAGCCCATCCAGGTACATTCAAAGTATGGTGAAAACTATAATTGGGAATTTAACAGCCTGAAAAAAACCTCTGCTTTTAATGACCTGATGGTAGGGGATAGATTAATTATCAGGGAGATTTGGGATCATAACCATGGTCACAGTAAGACTTAATCATTAAAATTTAATTCCACTTTAAAAAATTAAAAAATATGTTTTTTCATCTTATGACGTTAAAGTAGAAAAAGAAAAAAAGAATGAGACCGACTTGGTTGTCTGTGCCCAGCCGTGAACTCTGGGTTCTCTTCAGCCTGTGCTGATTGATTTGCAATGGCTCATAGAAACACATTTGGAATGCCTGGAAAAGCTGCTCACCCCTTTTTGTTCCCTTGAGAGGAATGCATGGAGTGCTTATGGGAAATGTGGCAGGACAGCAGGGAAGGGTTATGGCCTGAGTTTCCATGGATTTGGAGAGAGTTATGTTTTTAACCAAAAGGGAGCCCTGCCCCTTTCACTGCCCCACTTAACTCCCAAAGGCTCCCCTCTCTTTTGTGGCACACAAAGGCACCCTGTGATCGGGACACTGCTTCCTCTCCAGCTTTGCCTTTCTCCACTCAAAACTAAAATCTGCCATGGGAATACCCAACTGCTTGCAGTACCCACAGAAACACCTCTCTGTGTTTGCTTATGCCAGTATCTCCATCTAAAATGCTGTCCACACAGGTACAATTTGCTGTCCCCCATTCTGTGCATTGTGCATACTATGGTATGGGCTGGTTTCACAGCCCCTAAAACACTTGATTCACCTGTTTTTCTTCCTTTCTGTTACAGGATAAGCTTCTTGATGATAGGCCCAGTGTCTGTCACATCATTTGTTGCACTTGGCCTGGCCTGCTATAGGTGCTTCATAGAACATCCTCTGGTAGGAGAGAGTGGGGGAGATGTACACCAGATAATCACATGTGCACATGTAATTAAAAACTGACACAGAGTACACTCTCCCTAATTAGAGGTGGGGGAGATGGGTAATCTCAAGGATGAGTAGAAATTAAGTTGGGTATAAAGAGAGGGACAAGGGGGAAATGGCATGTGTGAAGGTGAACAATATAGTTGGAGTATAGAAAGGAAGAGGCCAAGCTAGAGATTAGCTTAGGAGGACTAGGCAGAGGCATTATAACTGCATATGATGACTACTTTGCAGGTAAAATAATTAGTCTTAGTTTTATAACTAGACAGGCAACACTGAAAGTCAGATCCTACTCAGACTGTTCTTGTCCCAGACATTGAGGTTGGTGTAGTAGATTCAGAGTCCTCCAAAGCATTTGTTCAGCTAAACCAATTGTTTATCCCCTTTGGTTCCATTTGAGTAGGTGCCAAAAGTTAGCTGAGGGTTCCTAGCCCTGAAGTACCTTGGGAGTACAAGGAAGGAAGCAGACCTCCTTAACCAAAAGAATGCCCTGAATTTCAAACTCATAGAATCCATCTTGGTTACTCAGATTGTCTTTTTTCTTTTTTTTTTTCTTTCTTCTTCTTTTTTTTTTTTTTTAGTGGTTTTTGGCTGCACTTGTCCCTGTTATGCAAGGAAACTTTTAACCTTCCTAGGGCTGATAGATTCTCATCAGCAATTTTCACAAAGAAATAAGACAAAGCTCTTGTTATCTTCCTAGTCTTTGTCAGAGCTGGCCATTTGGTGTTCCATACGGTGGTTGCTAACGCAGCTTTTACAACCTGTAAAAGACCAAGCAGTTGGTCATATCTTTGTTGGAAGAATGTTTTTCTCTCCAGAGTGCCTGGGAAAAGTATTATAAAGCTGGATATAGCCATTGAGAGAACTATAAAACTGCCAGTCCCCTCTGGCATTGCTAAAATTACAAACTCATTGTCAGTCATTTATCTAGAATTTTGAGTATGGGGGAAATAAACCTGGACCTCCATCTTTATTTTTAGTGTATCATATAAGCAACTTTTGAGTCCCTGAAGTGATGAGAAAGTAAGAAATTACCTGAAAGAGCCAAATCTTAACCTTGGGTTCCCTTTACCTTGGAAATTTTAGTCATAAGTGTGAAATGCTTACTGCTCTAGGGCATATTAGCTGGAGATTGAGCCAGTCTTTCTTGTATTAATCAAGATGTTTCCTGCCCTTCCTATCACTTTAGGGTGCTGTTGAGATGCTTGGAGTGTAAATTCTCTTGTCCAGCCTAAGTCTACATCATGATTCTTCCATCCACTAAGGCGTCTTATTACCACAGAATTCAGTCAGTACAGGGGGTGCTGCTGAGCATGACTGGTTTTTACCATGCTCAGACATCCATGAACGTCTAGAGCCACATTAAGGTTTTGGATATTTCTCTCTCTCTCTATCTCGAATATTTATTGATATTGTCTATTTATACAGCTCCCGCAATGCAGTCTGCTGAGTTTTAAAAGCTTGCAGGGTCTTGTTCCGATAAGTCTCCCAAGAACTAGATGAAGTGTTCTTCAGGGTTCCTGGCATTGTGAACACATTGTTATCATGGACCTCAGATACACTGTGCCTTAAGATTTGTGTAGAATCCAGAGTGAACTTGCTATCTCTTTAGAGTTCAGGCCTCCCTGGTAATGAGGGCCCTCTGAGACATCTAGACTTAATGTGATTTTTTTACACACATTCAGATTAAAGTGTTGCAAGCCTGCCCTGTTGTTTCACACTGTGGGGAGCCAGAGCTGTTGCCACTTGTGCTGTAAGAACTTGGATCTTTCACTGGAATTAAAGGAATTTGCCCTTCAGCAACTATGAAAGGATGAGTACCTAACTGTTGTATTTGTTTCAAAAGTAGGTTAGTGCCAGAAGGCATGCCTAATAGAGTTCAGGAGACTATACTTCCTTCTATCCTTTCTGTTTGCTCATGACCAAATTTGGTATATGCCAGCCCCTAACATCTCTGGCACTGTGTTCCCCATACCCTCTCCATTCCAGCCATAGTGATCTTCTCTGAGTTCTTCAGACATGCCCTCCTCTCTCTGACCATAGGGCTTTTGTCTGTTACCTATCCCAGAATACTCCTCTTTCATCTAATTAACCCTGCTTATTCTTTAGAACAGTGAGTGCTTCTCAGACAGGAACCACCTGGGAAGCTTGTTAAGATGCAGATCCCAGGGGCCGGGGATCTGGCCTTTCTACCAAGTTTGCAGGTTAAGCTGGTACTACCAGTCCTCAAGGAATCCTTCCCCGTCCTTGGTTAAATTAGAATCCCCTGTTATATGTGCTTCTGACATTGCATACCTTTCCTTCGTAGAGCACTGTTCACAACTGCATAGTTTCTTTTATTTGTGCCATTTTCTGATTAATGTTTTTCTTTTCCACTAAACTGTAAGCCCTATGAGTGCAGAGATACCCTGTGATTTTTGCTTATCCTTTCGCTCGCAGGACCTGTCACAGTGTGACATAGAGGGTTGTGCTGTATACATATTAGGGTGGGCAGGTGAGTAGATGACTGTTATATTGGCTGCTGACAGATGGTTAGATATATTCCTCTGAGATCATGGAGATCATAAAACTCAGGTTTGTGCCAAATTGTAAAAAATTGGTCATAGTCTTCATTTTCAAGGAAAGAGCCTCCTGGAATATTTAAATTTTATGTGCAGCAGGTAATCTTAGACTGAAAAAAAATATCATGATGTATAGTATGTGTCTCTTGGTCTTTATTCTGTGAAAGGGGATTGTGCCAAACCAGCTGGATTCTTGACTTGTGGTTCCAAGGTACTATATTCTTTTGGGGGTTTTTTGACATTCTTTTTTATCAAGGTAAAATTCACATAACGTAAATTAATCATTTTCAAGTGTACAATTCAGTGGCATGTACTACCAAAGTGTACATTGGTAGCATTATGCAGTTAACACCTCTAATTCCAAAACATTTTCATCACCCCCATAGGAAATGCCATTAAGGTGCTATATTATTAGCTAAGCAGTTCTAAAACTTTTTGATCTCAGCACCTCTTTACACTCTTAAAAATTACTGAGGACTTCAACAGCCTTTGTTTATGTGTATTATATCTATGTATTTACAGTATTAGAAATTAAAGCTCAATATTTTTGAAGATTTATTTATGAATTCATTAAATGGTATTATTTTTCATTTTTATAAATCACTTTAATGTCTGACTTAATAAGACAGCTGGATAAATTATATCTTCTTCATTCCATCTGTTGTCATACATTTTTTTGAAGAATATGAAAAAATCTGGCTTCACATATATATGCAGTTGGAAAAGGAAGAAATATTTTTAATTGTCTTTTCAGATAATTGTGGATATTCTTTTTGTTAATCAAAACTCAGTAAGCAGAAAATGAAATTATATCTGTGAACTTTTCACATGTGGTTATGTTAAAATCTATTGGCTACCTTGCACTTTCAATACAATAGATCTTTTACCCATGCATGATTTTTTTAAAAATATACATTGATCATTTGGAAAATATTGGTTCACTGACTTATGCAGATCTTCCAGTGTGAACACACTTAATCATACAATATCCAAAAAATCACATTTGTTGATATTATCACTTATTTTAAAAAGTCATTAAGTATTAGGAAGCTGTCAAGCTCATGGTGACAGATGCAAGTTTTCTAAAATAATTTTTTACTTGTGCTTTCAAATACTATTAGTTCTTTTCCTCGAAGTGACAGACTCACTTGCTTTGTTTTCTAGAAAATATATACCAAACACCTGAGTCTCAATAACCATAATTTGTTTGTCAGTTATTCTTACAAGTTAAAATGGTGTTTCATGAAAAAAGAGGTTAGTTCAGCTTGCAACTCAAACAGTTGCCCAACTGCTTTCCCTCAAGTCAATTTCCATATGCAGCAGAAGTGCTTTATGCATGTTTCCTATTTTATTATAATATAAAAAAAGTTGTGTGCCAAAGGGTCAAAATTTAATAAAATCAGTAATTTTACTGGTTTACCAAGAATATTTTAAAGTATAACTGGGCCTTTTTTTTTTTTGAACCTGTGAGTGTGTGGCATTGAGTATGGCAGAGTATGGCATAGCTTGGCACCACTGCCTGGATTCATGCTGAGGCCTCTGCAGTTGAACTGACCATTGTTTTTGCATCTTATGGAACCCCTGAAAGGGTCCTGAAGACCTACCAGGAGTCAATGGATGCTTTGAGATCAATTGTCCTAGCTGAAATAAAAATCACAAAATAGCCTTATAATATGCTCATTCCATCCACCTCTTAAAGAGGAGTATACCTGATTGCAGATTACAAATTAGAAGTCATTTCCCTGTCAGGATATTAAAGCAAATTTACCTGATTCTATAGAAGTAGTTATATACCTTCCTGAGAATTTGACAAATTCTATTAAAGGAGAACTAACTAGAAAATTGCCCCTTTGTCACATACTGACATGTAAGATTTTTGATTCAGATATTTCTGATGTATTTGATTTGATGATACATTCAGTGGGACATATTTTGTATTGATTGTAAAAATCTGTAGATTGTTTTTAAATAGATTTTTTGTAGAATTCCAATTTTTAAAAAATTGTAGATCAAACTCAGACTCTTCTCAGAAATACATAGTTTTTTATTGTTCAGAAGAGCTTTCCTTTCTGGCACTTTCTCTATTTTTTTCCATTTGAGAACCTGTCTAAATAATTTAGAGTTCAAAGCTTAGAATTCTCATTTTAAGTCCCCTTTAAATTCTTCTTGTTCTAGAAATGTCCTTGACATATTTGACCATAGTTTATAATGTCAGGGCTCAAACTATATATTCTTCCTTGATCTTTACATTGGATAGCATAACTGTTATGGTATATATTTTTTTAAAAGTTAATTTCTTCCAAGCATACAATTTCCAGTACAACTTTTAACAATATCATAAGGTGATTTTTATTTTTTAATTAAATTTTGTTATGTTTTTTACAGTTATTTTGCTCCTAATGGTGAGTTCAAGGTTGGCTTAAGACCAATTTATGGGAATAATCAATAAAGGGTTTAGTTGACAGTAAGATCAATGTGAAATAACATATTATTTATCTACCCTCAAAAGCTAGTTTGATTTTAATCTACATTAGCTGGATCAATTGTGGTATTAGTACCAATGGGTAGACATAATAGGAAAACAATATTCAGCCCCTTATATTGTGAAGAAAAAAGAGCATGCGGATTGGATTTGAATCATGGCTCTGTCCCTCCTTAGCTTGGTAACAACTTTGAACAAATTACTTTATTCTTCTGAGCCTTAGTTTCTGCATCTTCAAATAGCAATAATATCTCCTCCCTCATGGGCACTTAGTTTAATAGTATAGCATATATAAAGAAGTTATCAAATAGCCTTAAACCTGATAGACCCTCAATAAATAGGGTTAATGTTAAAGTATAACATTAAGAACATTTAGACTGTAGAAGTATAGAATGACTTGTGGTTCCATAAATAAAGGACAAAGATTTACGAGGCTGCCAGTAGAAATATAAAGTTGGTTCAAAAGAGGATAGCAGAGAATTGTTTATATACTTAACTTGTGAGATGTCTGTTCAGCCAGACAGAAATTATTTGCATCTTTACCAGACAACAAAATTTACAAACTTATCAATTTTAATTCAAATTGAAATCTATCTTTACAGAGGCTGAGACCTCAGTAGTAAATAGTACAAGTCAAGCAAAAGTTACTTATCCCTAGAAAGCAACATCCTGAACCAAAAGTGTAGCTGCCCTGGGCAGGTTGGGGGCATAGGCAGAGGAATGTAAAGTTTCCAGTGTTGGTTAACTTGGGTTTCAAAACCATGTGGGAATGGAAATGAGACCTGGGACATTTTAAGGAAGGAATTGCAACTGAGACCCTACTTTAATCAGGGAAACCTGACAGGCTTCACTGTCATTGAAAGAATGTACTAGATTCATTTTTTAAAAATCTATTTTCCAGCATAATAGGGAATTTATTTTTCTACCTCAGCCTGGGATTTGCAAGGAAATTTGTAACCACATTCAAATTTATTCTACCAATATCACTTAGTGATACCCCTTCAATACTGGATGAACTCAACCTGTGTTGCCTAGGATTTCCATAAATAAAGCTCCTCTGCAGATAAACACACAAGGAAACAATCCACTATTAGCTAGAGTCAGTGGAAGCAATGTGCAAGAATATCAAAACCCACAAACTTCAAATAATAAAACAGTAATAGAAAAATTCCATTGAGACCATAAAATCAATTGTTTGAAATAATTAAAAGCATAAAGAAGGGATTAAAACCAAAAGAATAGGCAGGTTTGAAAAAACCAAATAGAACTTATAGAAATTTTTTAAAAAATGAAATTAAAAACCCAAATAGAACTTATAGAAATTGAAATTGAAAACCCAGTTGATAAGTAAATATCAGACTAAATAAAGCTTATTAAAGACTTAGTGAACAGGGAGATAGACCTTAGAAAATTACCAGAACGTAGTCTGGAGAAACAAAGAAATAGGAAATATTTGAAGAGACATGGAAGACAGAATGAGAAGGTCCAAAATACAGCTAGGGGAGTTCTAGAAGTTAAAACTAGAGAAAATGGAAAGAGATAATATGTGAAGAGATAACGGCTGAGAATTTTCTAAAATTGAGAGAGATGAAACATCAGGTTCAGTAGTCACAGCCTCTAAAAAAAAAAAAGAAAGAAATAAAGCTAGATCCACACAATTATACATCCTAGAGAAACTGCACAACACTATAGACAAAGGGAAGATCCATAAAGAGCAAGTCTTGATAATAAATAAGAGCCAAACAGCCATGGCCCATATTGGAAGGTAGGGAGTGAACTTCCCGTCCCCAGCTGTCTTTGGCACCTTAAGTCCTGGTAGCACTCTCAAGCTGAGCAATGCAGGCTTGCTTCTCTTTGACCTTCTCTGCTATAAAAGCGGCTTTCCATTAGGTATAGCATTTACAGCTGGACATTGTTTTTCACACTGATTAACACCTTTAATTTTAGGCTCAATCACCTCTAGTGGTCTGAGTTTGGGGAGTTAGCTTTCTTTTGTACAGTTTTAGGTTTTGGGTATAAAACCAGAATAGTTGCTGCTTGGCGGTCCCCTTTAGGGATTCTGCTGGCTTTGTGGACAAGAAATGAAATATGGACGACTTTGGCCTGGACTTGATTTTCCCAAGCTGCTCCTTTGCTTCTCCTACCTACGTGTGAGTGGATATACATATCTCCATTTTTCTGAACTTAAAATAGGGGCTCGAAGCTGTCCCTCACTTTGAAAGCATCCCTGGGAGTGGGTCTCATGCCAGGGGACCTCACGTGTGGACAGTCACAGCAGTTTTGAGGGAATGAGAATGAGTGCCGGCAGGAGGGGTGCATTTTTAAAGAGAAGGAGAATACAGAGAATTGCTTTGATCCTAGTATATGATTTCTTTCTCATTATTTTTCATTTCACATTCAGGTCTCTTTTTTTTTTTTTCTGACTGGTAAGGGGATCGCAACCCTCGGCATGGTGTTGGCCGCACCACGCTCAGCCAGTGAGTGCATCAGCCATCCCTATATAGGATCCGAACCCGCGGCCTCGGAGCTCCCAGTGCCGCACTCTCCCGAGTGAGCCACGGGGTGGCCCCACATTCAGGTCTCTTGATGTAGGGTTGTGATTTAGAACACCACCCTTCTGTTTCTGCTCAGAGAAGTGCTTCTTCAATGTGTCTTTCCTGGGCCTTTAGTCCTCGCTCCTTCCTTTGATTTCCATTAACAAAAGGGGATTGTCCTCTCAGCCCTTTTGGGGACTCTTTCTCACCAGTCATCACCCATACTGACTTTTTTCCCTCTCCTTTCCTCAGCGTCTGACCAGACAGTGCTTTGGTATTTGTCAGATCCAGTGTTCTTCACAGAATGTCTTTCTTTAATTACTTTTCATTCTTTTTTTTCTTCCCCCAGACCGAGACACACACACACTGATGCTTTGAACAATAGTTTCCCACCCCTCTCTTTCTGGACACTGGATTATTAACTTTTTTTGTCATTGCTTAATGATGGAAATGGCCACATTTCGATTTCTGCCATATGTTCTACCCAGAATTTAACTGAACATGATAGGGAGAGAAGCTAGAGGGGAGCTGGTCATGTAACATAAAAGCTTTTTATTATCATAATGGCTTGGAGAGTGCACTTCCTAAGAGGGGGAAAGCAGCTACCATGGCAACACGTTCTAGTTTTCCCCGGGGGCAGCTGTGGTGGTGCTGGCATCTGGAGAGTGTGGAACAATAACCAGGAGCAGCAGTAGCCTCCAGCACTTGCTTACAGTGCTTACTTTTACTGCCGTTTTTCATAGTTGAGACTGTATGTTACATGTGGACAGGCAGACCGGTGGCGGTTTTGTTTCTGAGTGTCGTGGAGAACTGTGAGACAGCAGAACCGTGAGTGGGGCCCCAGGCCTCAACATCTCTCTGTACCTAGCAAAGAACCTGTCCAGTGCACCAGCCCATGTGTGGGTCTCCATCCACCCTCTCCTTGCACTTCCCACATGTCAGGCTCAGGGCTCCCTCCTAATAAACTCCAGTCTGCTCTACGGGGAATTATGAAAGTGCACATCTCCCCTGGCAGCTCTTCCTAGAAATGCCACCTCAGTTGCTTTCAGGGGTTTACCTTCAATAAAGACCTCAGAGTTGGCCCACAAATGTGCAGAACATGGGTCCTTTTATTTTTTTTTTTTCTTGACTCTTTTCTAGACAAGTGCTGATCACAGGGATTTCTTTTTCCTTCCCCACCTTAGAATGTTGGTCCTGGTAAAGCTTGAGCAACAGTGCTTCATTCTGCTAATCCCTGACTTCCTGCCAGACCCGTGCCAGCCACACAATTAAAAGTTGGCATTTGGGACATCGTGGCCTGGTCACACCCCTGTGCCTACTGCATTGCCCATGTGGGCTCCCGAGAGACAGAGCTCATCATGCACAGCTCGTGGGATACCTGAGCGATAGCTTGATTTCTTACCAAGGCCTTTTCCACTGACAACCTTCTCTGCGTGTACAAATCAGCCCAGCCTCCTTGAGGCTTCTGTTTCAATTTGTCCCCCTCCTGATTATCATCCCACTTTGTAGAGCACTTGGTAGTTTACAGAAGTCTTTCACTTCCCTTCCTCACTTTGTCCTACAGCATCCCAGTGTCCCTGCGAAGTAGATCTGGGGGGGAGGGAGGTACTACAATTCTTTTTTGGCCTCTTTGGCAGACACAAACATTTACATAATGCCTCCCAAGTGCCATGGCACTCACTTGAGTCTCTGGGATATATTGAAATCATTGGGGCTGAAATTCTGAGGCTTATGTCCCTTCAAGTCCCTCGGCCATCAGCCTGAGGATACACTTAGCAAATATTTACTAAGCACCTGTTTTGCCAGGTACTGAGCACATGTTGATGAACAAGTCAGACATGGTCCTTACCATCATGCAGCTTACAGACCACTTGAGGGGAAAAAGTAGCACTGTTTCCCTCCTGGCCTTCTTGATTTGTTGTTCTAAATCCCTATGTAATCCTGCACCAAATACTGAGACAGGGGAATTCAGCCTTGCCCAGCTTCACAGAGAGGGATCTGATATCTCAGTAGTATTTTTTCACCCCCATTAAATTTCATGAAAGATATATGGATTATAAATACAGGAATACTCTGGTAGATATAGAGCCCTATTTTTTAAAATATAGATGTAAGATGCCATCCTTGCCTGGTACGTCTTATTACTTACCTGTTACATTCTGTGTGCTTTGCTGGAGACTAATTGTTGTATCTGGGCTCTTTAAAAAGTCATCGGATCAATAGACATTTGGAAAAAGTTCAATGTCATTACTAATCAAAGAAATGCAACTTAAAATGAGATAGGCACAATATTGTACACTACTTATACAAATTTTTATAATAATAATGCCCTATTTTGTTGTTAATGGTAGCATCAAAACAAAAACTAAAGGGCCCAGAGAAACAGGCATGCTAAATACATTGTAGGTAGGAATGAACATTGATATAGGTCTCCTGCGTGACAGTTTGGTAATGTGTTTTAAAAATATTTATACCCTTTCATCCAGAAGTTCCATTTCTGTGAATTTATTATAGGGAAAGAAAGATATGTACAAGTATTTGTGTACATAGAGGTTCACTGTAGTGTTAGTAGAAACAAAAAAAAGTTGGAAATAATATGAATGTACCATAATAGGAGATTTCCTAAATTATAGAATATCCATATAGTGAAATACTATGCAACCATAAATATGTTGAGCAAAACAATGCATGGTATTTGAAAAGTTCACAGTAAAGCAGTAAAAAACAGGTTGTAAAACTAGGTGCATGCAGTATGATTCCAGTTTGTTTTAAAATAAGCATGTGTGTGTGTGTGCGTGTGTGCATGTGCGCGTGTTTCTGAGAAAAGCATAGGACATAATGTGTATACTTTAAAACATTGGATGAAACTTGGTTATTTCTGGATGGTGGAATTATGGATGATTTTTTTTTCTGTCTTTAAAATTATTCTGCAATGAACACATTTCACTTGTAAGACAAAAAAATAAAAGGGAAAACACGTATCTTAGAGGGACTTTTTTCTTAATTGTAGGACAAAGAAAAAAATAAAGGGTAAGTTATTTAAAAATAGCCACTACCCTAAAGAATAAACCAATATTTAATAACATTAAACTGTTTCTGTCTTAAGGAAGATAGAAGCATTTTATTTCATAGGTTGACTTCTGTGTGTGTGTTCAGGGAAAATCATATGTGGGTGAGTATATGTTTAAGGTGTGTGCATCCAGGTGGGAGTGTGTGTGGTGGGGGGCAGGTATCATAGGCTTGCAGTGCCGTGGTCCCTGTGGGAGTTGGCATCGACCTGCATGTTTAAAGATGCTGCCTGTGCTCTGCTGGCCACTGGTTCATGGCTGCAAGCATCTGCTCTTCAATGCATCAGAAGTCTAAGGAACTTTTAGCTGCACTGGGGCTTTATGGGACAGTAAAGTATAGAACTGATGGACTCATTATTTCTTGAAGCCACTTGTGTTTGTTTTTAAGAAGCAATTTTTATCTTTCAATACCAATGCATAGAGAAGACTCTTTTTTGGTAAGTGCAAGTATGAGTGATTTTCTGTCATTTTTATAGTAAACTATCTGAATCCCAGCCTTTCATAGAGTAGTAGGACTCCCTGACCCTTGCTGTTTCTTCTCTCCCTTCCAGTTTTCCAAACACAAGGGATCTTTTTAAAGGCTTACTCTTTCTTTCATTACTGTTTTTTTTTTTTTTTCTCACCCTTCAATGATTACTTAGCTTTTTATGTAACTCAACCAAATGCTGATACATATCAACAGGATTGTGGTATGGCTATCTCCTTGTATGTCGATTTCTGGAAGGTGGCCTGTGTGGAAGACTGAGCAGTGGGATCTGTTAGTTACATGTTTTCAGGACAAGCTGCTTCCTAAATGAGTTGATGCCACAGAGTTGGGCAGGGTGTTCCCATCATTGTGTGGGAAACCACAGGGGTGGTGAGGATTCCAGTGCTTCCAATTGTACTCAGCAGCTGTTGACACAGACTTCAGCATTCCTACGGAAAAGGAAGTGAACTCCTTTGGAATATAATTTGTTGGATTTCATTATAAAGAGGGTTCAGACAAACATCACTGATGTTTGTGGCTTAAGATATGTCTTATTATTGCCTACGTGTTTATGGGTGTGATTTGTAGTCTTGTCCTAGGCTGTAGACTTATAGGCTGTACACTTAGATAAATGGGCTCAGTTCACCTGTCTTCCCCCTAGAGAGGCCTTCCCCGCTTACCTGAGTTTGTCTTCCTCACCAGTTTTTGTCACACACTCCTCTTTTATTTCTTCATGCTACTTTCTCAGTCTGACATTTTTACTGATGTATTTGTATGTATGATCTGCCTTCCCAGTTGGAATGAAAGTAGAGATCTTGTCAGTCTGCTTCATTGCTGTATCCCAGTGCCTAGAAGGTGCATGGCATCTCATAGGTGTCAGTTGGTATTGGGTATATACTTGGTGTGTTTAGGAACAGATAAAAGGCCAGGATAGTTGGAGCACTGGGAGTCACGGCAGAGTGGCATGACATGAGGCTGGAGAGGTAGGCAGGGGCTGGGTCTTATAGGCCATGGTGAGGAGTTTGGATTTGCTTGAGAATGTCATATTCATGAAATTGTTTCATCTCTGTGGCTTTATACACCATTGAGATTGGTCTGCTAAATTTGGTTAATAGTGGCTTTTCTACTGGGAATTGTGCATCACTGTGTCCTTGAAGTGCTGCTCTAGCCTACATTGTACTTCTATTCCTCATCTCCATTGCCAATAAGTTGGTCTTCTTCGCCTGCCTTCCCTGTTGAGCCTGGCAAAGCAAGGTGACAGCAGCTAAGGTGTCAGACTTTGATGCCTGTACAATGGAAAGCATTTTAGAGCTTTGTCATTAAATGCTTTGACTTCCCCTTTGAAATGTATCTGTCTGGGTTTTGGCTTTGTGAATGACACTTGCTGAGAGCCTGAATGTTGGGTGGATCAGAGACCCAGATCTCAACATGACTCTGAATCATTTGGTGTCTCTGCTACCAGAAACTATCTGCTGTTCTCTCCCTAATGATATGTTGGTTTTCTCACCTTGGATCTCTAGTTCCTGTTTGCTGACACTGTACTTTATTTTAAAATTTGCTTTCAAGGTAGCAGAATTCAGTAAGTTTTATGTTGACTACAAGAAGGATAAATCAGGTTTGCTTTGCATGTGTTGAAATAAGAACTCTATTGGCATCATTCCCTGACAAATCTATTTTTGTGATTAGTGCAATAAATATAACAAGGGTTTGTGTATTTGCTCTTATTCTAGCATGTACACTATACATACATATACGTGAATTGACCTCCAGAACTTTTCCATGTGGTCTCAGGTCTTGCATGTGAAAAGCCATAAACTTTTCTGATCTCTCTCTATTAATTGAATATCCACATGTAATTCAAAAGTTCTGTGACAGGACATGTAGGTTTATAAGTTGCAGTCATTTTTGGTAGATTGGCCCTTGAAATAAAGTTAGCTTTTTCAACCTCAGCCTCTCAGTTTGTTTCAGACTCGTGGCAAGGAATGTAATTTACTGTCTGTTTCCTTTTGTGGGTGAAAGTACACTCCTTTTCAAAAATATGCCAGTCAGATGGGTTATTTCCCTCATTTAAAAAAATCTCCATGAAAGGAAATAGGTTACCTAGGGTGCGTGCGTTCATGTGTGTTTTTCTCTCCTATCAATCCGTCAATCTCTTTCTGTAACATTTCCCATAATCCTGTCTGCAGATTTGGAACCTCAATATTCCCTCCAAAAAGGATTATGGTCATTTCCATAGAAGCAGAAATGAGGTTGGCATTTCTTGGGAAGTGAGAAGCTCTGAGTGCTCATCCTCAGAGCCACTTTTCTTTTTGGAGCTGAGCCACATGGTTAAGGGCCAATTCCTTTAACCTTTAATTTAGCTTCTTTTGTCCCTGTTCTTTCATCTGTAAAATGGGACTAGTAATGTGGATCTGGCTTCAGAAGACTGGTATTTATTGTGACTAATTAAAGATTGTTACAGTGGTTAAATTCAATGGGCTCTATAAATGTTTAATTGAAATGTTTAATAGTGGTGCTGTTCTTGGGTGACTTTGAGCTGGGCAGCAGGTAACTAGCACCTAGAGGCTGTGACTTACTATCGGCCTCCAGCTCAGGTTTGGCTAAGCATTCTGTACTTCCACCAGGCTTCCCAGTAGAAGTCTCCGGCACAATGACTAAGGAGAAAATGGGGAACAACCGCAGAGACCTACCAGATTAACAGACACAGGCACAAAGGCACAGTGCCTGACACATTTGAGTTACTCAAATAAACACAAATAGAGCTGTGTTCTGGTTTTTATATGTATTAAATTCTCCCACCGGGTTTTATGCTAGTCGTGATGGTTTTATATCTCTCTTTGAATGTTAAGGGATCCATAGAATTTGAACTTTTAAGTCTCAGTAGTTGAGACCTTTCTGAGACTACAGGGAGGGATGAGTGATATCATGTTACCCCTCTGATCAGAATTTTCTAATTGCTTTTCATCTCAGTGAAGAACAAAGCCTTTACAGTGGCCTGCAAAGTCCTCCAGGATTTGCCACCCCCTCAAGTTCATTACCTCTCTGACTTCTCCTGATATTTCCCCCTTTCTCACTCTGCTCCAGGTACATTGGCTTTCATTTGGTGTTGCCAACATGGCACACATACTCTTACCTTGAGACATTTGTAGCTGCTGTTTCCTCTGCCTGTAGCTCCCTTCCCAGAAGTCCACGTTATTCGCTTTCTTACCTTCTTCAGGTGTCATAACTTGCCTCCTCCTCAGTGAGGCTTCCCTGACCCCCTGTCTAAAGCTGCAAACATTTCTCCAGTACTCCCTGTTTCCTTGACTGCTGTTTCTCCATTGCACCATATATTTTATTGCTTATTGTCTGTCCTATCCCCAAAGAATATAAGCTTCTCTAAGGCGAGGCATTGGGAGGGGGTGTCTGTTTTGTTCACTGGTGTATCCCCAGCCCTTAAAGAAATACTGGCGCATATTAAGCACTCAAAAATATTTGATAAGTAAAAAATAGATGTTGTACTTTTGGCCTCTGTTCTGGGTCACCTTCCACCTCCTTCCTTGGGCAGAAAGTCCTAAAGCTGTACCTCCATGGCCTGCCTTTTTGGACTGTGGTAGCTAAAAGGTGGTAGGCTGAGTCACTGAAGGAAGTGTCACCACTAACAGGAACTGATGCATTCACAGCACTTGGTGACATCAGGTTGGCCTGCATATATATGTAACTTTTGTACCTCCTCTATTTACCTTCTGACATCTTTCTAGATTTGAGAACTGATCAATAAGTCAGTGATAATGATTGTCATAGCACTTTATAAACTATAAAATACTTTGCAAATGTTAATTACATTGGATTTCAGAATGGATTGTTATGTAATTTGAAATAGTAGTTTTCCAGGAAGAAGGACTCACTGGTTCAGCTTCTCTGCAGGTCTTTTTATATGTCAGTGCTGTTCTTCTCTGACTGGATCCAAGAATACAGATACTGGCTGAAGCAGAAACTGTCCAGGAACAGAAAGTTAAAAGCTAATCAATTAACCCCTATATCTAAGGAATGTGCCTTCCTTGTGCATAAAGCTTTTCAAATACCAGGTAGCTGAGACAGTATTGTGCAAATAAAATTCAGATTGGCCTGCTTTTAGTCTCTAAACGACTGTGGCTAATTTAGGAAAACTCGGCAGCTTACTACAAAAGTATAATTCTTGTTGTTAATGAACCCTGGCCTATTCCATAGGGGTTGCAGTAATTCCCATGACCCAGATCAGTTTATTACCCATAGAAAAGCTTAGGGATTTTATACTATTGGTAGACACAGATGAACCTAATATCCTTGCTTGCTTTCAAAATACCTTTTTAAAAAATAATCAGGCTTTCCTTTGCCCCATGATCTCGTTAAGGTTAGGCCACATAGAAAAGAGAAGCAAGTGAGATAAAATGGCAGGATATATAATGTATGCATTTTATATTACACACACACACTCTGCATCATACCAGAACATGTAAGAGCAGTAGCTCTGAAATCAGACTGTAGACTACCTGGCTTCATATTCTAACTCTACCACTTAGTTGATATGCCACCCTTGACACATTTCTGAATTTGTCTGAGCCTCAGCTTCTTCATGTGGGATAGTAATGGAATTTACCTCATAGGGTTTTTAAAACTTGATGGAGTGTTTATACGTGGCTCACAGTAAGTCCTTGGTTAATGTTAGTTGTTATTCATAGCAATCATAGTAATAATCAAAGTCAGGCAGAAAATAAAGGGATTTTAGAAACAGATAAAGAAAAACTAAGACACAGGAGACACTATCCTAGAAGGTTTAATAAATGTATTGGAAGGAGACTGTTATAATAATGTGTGCTTATGTTATATAGTGCTTATTAGGTAATGCATATAAAAATTTTTATACCCTGTGAATATTTTATGGCCTTCATACCTGCCAGACTACAGCGGCCAGGGACAGACGTGAGTTTGTTATGTGCTATAAGTGTCAGGGTGAGCTGCTCTGGCTGTTCCCCACAGCACTACCCCCAGCCCAGCAAAAGCTCTAAGATACTAGCAGGTTACACGAAAGTTTAAACCTGACATTTAGTGCAAGCAGAGCCTTGAGCACCTACAATAAGGTGGCCTCCCAAAGCATCCACGTGTTCCTTTTTTTTCCCCCTCAACACCTGATATGGATAAACTGTGCTAGACACTGGGGATGTGGCAGGGAGGGAGGTTGATGCCATTTCTGTCCTCTCAGAACTTCTGGTAAGTGGGGGAGACAGACAATGACAGTTTCACAGATGGTGATATATTTATAATTCAATAAATGCTAGGAAGGAGAATTGAGGAGTTAGAATTATGGCAAGGGAACTGACCTACAGTGAGATGTCCAGAAAGACCTCTTTGAGAAAGGAGAGTGGTAAGTAGGAGAGAGCCAGATATAGAGGGTCTGAAGGGCTTTCCAGGCAGCAGAGGATCAGCATTAGGAAGGAAGGTGCCAAGGCCTTATGAAATTTTTAGCCTAGAGCTCAAAGAGCAAAGGGAAGTGTGTTGGAGAAGGACCGTGAGAGGTGAGCTGGGTCACGGAGGTGCTTCCACGCTTGGCTTTGCTTTTCCTTTCCTTTCTTTTCCTTTTAAATCAAATTTTTATTGTTGTAAAATAGACATAACATAAAATGTACCATCTTAACTACTTTTAAGTGTATAGTTTGGTGGTATTAAATATATTCGTAATCTTGTACAACCATCACTACCACCCCTCTCCAGAACTCTTTTCATCTTGCAAAACTGAAAGTCTGTACCCATTGAACTGTAACTCCCCATTGCTCCCTCCTCCCAGCCCCAGCCACCACCATTCTACTTTGTCTCTGTGACTTTGACTACACTGAGTACCTCATGTAAGTAGAATTGTACAGTATTTGTCTTTTTGTGACTGGCTTATCTCACTTGGCATAATGTTCTCAAGGTTCATACATGTTGTTGGATATGTCAGAATTTCCTTACTTTTTAAGGCTGAGTAATCTATCGTATGATAGACCACATTTTGCTTATCCATTCATCCACTGCTAGACCCTTGAGTTGTTTCTACATTTTAGCTATTGTGGATACTGCTGCAAGGAAGATGGGTGTACAAATAACCTGTTAAAGAACCTGCTTTGAATTCTTTGAAATAGAATTGCTGGATCATATGGTAATTCTGTGTTTAACTTTTTGAGGAAGCTCCATACTGCATGCCAAGGAATTTCAACTTGAAATTAAGAACAGTCAGAAGCCTTTGATAGAAACAGAGAGTGGTGTTAGATTGGGGGAGACCAGAGTGGAAATTAGATTGTACATTGAGATTTTATAGCACCTCTGCTTTAGACTGCAAGCTATATGTAGAGAGGCACCTTGTCTTTTCTGAACTCCCCCAAATCCCTTTTTCTTTTCTCTAAAGATTTTTCAGTACCAGTGGGCCTCTGTCAGTGAGGCATTAAAGTTGACATAAATAATACTGGGCAATACTTAACATCTCAGCAACCATTTTGGCTTCCTCCTCATCCTTTTTTTTTTTTTCCTTTTAATTCTTCTTTCTCAGTCTGAGAGCTTTCACTCTTTCATTATTACGAACCAGCTCTCTCACTCTGCCAGCCAGGTATAAATGGAATGCCCTCATGTTTGAGGGGTAGTTTATCATTTTTATAATTTTTCAAGCATGCAGCCATTTTTTACCACAGGAAGGGGAAAAAAACTGTGTGTAGTCCAGAATTGTTCTCATAGACAATGTGCTCTCTCTCTCTCTCTTTTCTTTTTCGAGTTTAATAATTTAGGCAGTGAATGAGGGAACAGCCTTTTTTCCCTATTATAAACACTACTTTTTTTCCCCACAGTCTCAGCATATAACTGCTCTGTATATTCATTTTTCCGAGTAAGAAGAATGCCTCTTCTAGCCTAGGCTGAGTTTACCCTCATTTGTGTGGGAGCAGCAGAGAGCTGTGGTTAGGAGTATGATCCCTCCCATCCCCCACTCCCCACTCTACCCTTCATTAGCTGTGTGACCTCAGGCAAATTACGTAACTTCTCAGTGCTGCAGTTTCCTCATCTGTAAAATGGTAGCAATAGTAGTAGTTGCCTGCCTCAAGACTTCTCATGAAGATTAAGAGACATTGTGAAAGTACCCAGTATAAGCACTCAATTAATTATTCAAAGCTTCAAGTCTGGCTTCACACTAGATAACCATACCCAGAAAGATGTTAAATATGGTTGGTGATCATGACAGCAGGCTGACCATAGAACAGTTTATTTGACACCTTCATTCCGGTGCCAGCTGTTGGGGCAGTCCAGCAAAGCTGCATTTATGGCTCTGATGGGTTATCCCTGCAGAGGCCTCCTCAGCACTGTCCAGACTGGTCCCGCCCACCAGGTCCAGGTGGTATCCAGGCAACACACCTACACAGTCTGACTTAGGAGAAAACTCGCAGCCAGTAGTGGTGGGGATTCCCCCCCACCATCCCCATTATATACTGAGGATGGATTTGAAATTGGTAAAAGGAACCAGATTAACAGCCCTGGAAACTAAAATTATCTGGTTAACCACAAAAAAGTATAGTTCCAGCAGCTTTACTTTCAGTTAATCCTTCTCACCCCTAGAGCTTGGAGCTTCCCTGAGAGGGTAGTAAAGAGAAGGGTGATATTTACTAGCTTAAACGCCCACCCACTCATCCACTTTTAGAATGGGTAACCTCTGGCCCACCCAGTAACTGCCTCTGTACTGCAGAGAATGCACTTCAGGGTCATGATCCAGCCCCTAGTCCTGAGACACTTGTGAAAAGGGGAGCAGTTGGTGTGGAAATGTCCCATAGGATGGACTGTAGCCATATTGTTTATAGGAGAGAGCTTGATGTGGCCTTCAGTGGTCAGTGGCATGCCCAGAGCTGGGCTTTGCAGGGTGGTGGGCTTTGGATGGTTAGGGGAGAACTTGCCAGGCGGGCCAAGGGCATGAGATTGGTGGTGTGGATGCAGAGTGAGTTTGGTGGGGTTGCTTTGGCTTCGCTTGAGACTCTGCATGTTGTGCCAGAGGTGCTTATAGTGAAGCGATAAAAAATAAGCAGTGGTATGCTTTGAAAAGTATTCCATAGTTTTTTTCAAAAAATGAAAAGAAGGGAAATACAGATAGGTAGGGTAACAAAAGACCTTGAAATATAGGTGGAGAAGATGGGGTTTCTCACCCTAGGCAGAAGCAGGCCACTAGAGGTTCTAGACAAGCAAAACCACCAACCCAACAGCGTGGCTTTAAATTGGCACTTGCTGCTGCTACCTTTACCATCACCACTACTTTGACTGCCACCATGACATTAGCAGCTGTCATCTATTAAAGCCATTATTTCATGCCAAGAGATTTACTTACATAATCATACTTAATCAGCCTCCCAACTTTATGAGGTGTAGGTATTATTGCTCCCATTTTACTTGTGAGGAAACAGATTTAGAGAGGCCCAATGACTGCTATGATCCAACTGGCAATGTCTATCTGATTTCAACCACTGTGCTACTGTCTCCCTAAGCTTTATTTTCCATATTTGTAAATTGGAGATAATATTTGCACTCTGTACCACTACAAAAGTGTTTTTCAAGTTGTAGGCTGTGAAATCAATTTAGTAGATAAAAAAATAAATAAATAGGATAGAATAGAAAATATCAAAATGTTCCTGAAACTTTTGTTTCTGATAGGTGTATGTGTCTGTCTGTCTGTGTCTGTCCATTTATGTATGCATGAATGAACTAGTGAAATATTGTATGGAAAAATATACTTTCTATCTTTGGTTGTGGTCAGAAAGTTTGAGAGCCACTATTGTATAGTTATCATGAAGGTCAAATACACATAAAAAGTTGTCGTAGAGCTCTTTGTAAAGTCTAAAACACCCTGCAAGATATCATTATTATTTAACACTAGAAGCTGAGGCAAACAAATCAAGGGTGGCGGGTAAGTGGTGATGTGCTGTTGTTGTACCCATCCAGTCCACTGCAGACATTGCTAATCTGTTATCACATTGTGTCTGGAGGAGTCAAGACCCAGCTTTGACATTCCTGCACATAGCACACCAGGCCTCAAGATGAAACCTCTTTGCAAACTCTACAATAGGCTCTGTGCTGTTGGAGTACTTCAGGACCAGTCTGTGATTATAAAGTACTATTTAGTACTTACAGAGCTCTGGCTCTCATTTGAACTCTAGGAGAATAGATAAGATCCCTATGACAGCATGAAGGTCTCTACATTACAGGACCCAAGAGAGTTGGTTACTGTTTCTTCCCCTCATGATCCCATCTCTACCACCATCACTACCACTATCCTCATCTGGAAGTGGTTTACCTCCTTCTGCCTCTCAAAGAGTATCAGACCAAACCAAAGTCCACATGTATTTTCCTTTGAAACAAAGGTGGCAAGAGGCCCCTCTGCCACAGCCATTTTCATTGGAACGTGCTCTTTCCTCATTAATTGCAGTTCATGAAGGAACTACATGGAATACGGGGTGCATGTCCCCTGACAACTGCCCTGAAGGCCTGCCCCTCATGAGGTGCGCTGCTTCTCAGCAGATGCCACAAACTCTAATGGTCAGAAAAGGGGTGTCCCCCAAGTGAAAATCACGTGCGCAACTGTTTCTATGAAACCTGCAAAGGAAGCCTGAAGAGTTGGCAGTTCTTTTAGAAGGCACCACAGCGTAGTAGTCCATGTGGACAGAAGGATCTGAAAGGCACTTGTCAGAGACTCCTTCTGTGCAATGTGCAATGCACAAGAAACTTTTGTGTGGGTTTCAAATCAAGACTGAACATGATATTCTGAACTGTGTGAGGAAGAGCTCAGGCAGCTCAATTACCCACACAGAGAGCAGGCTTTTGGTGTGTTGTGGACCTCGCTAATGACTGAGTCCTGTGGCCTCTGCTGGACGGGCTTCCCAGCACTCTGCCAGCCTGCCTCCTACACATCTGTAAATTTGACCAGTTACAATGGATGGCTGATGCCAGCACAGGCTGAGGTTAGGCCTTTCTCTCCAGGATACATAGAGATCTCAAGCTACTTCATTCTAGGGTAATGAGCATAGCTGTACCAAGTTGTGAGCAATAATCAAGTGACAGATCAATTTATTACTTTTGTGCCAAAAGATAATGGTAGTTAGTAATGAAAGTTGCAGCTTTTTCTCCCCAAAGTTTCCTAAGACTCATATCAATGTGTTTTTTAAGTTCTAAAATAAAATGAATCATTAAAAGGAAAATGAATTATGTTGGGTAGCCTCAAGTCTTTATATTCAGAGTTGCTGATCCAGAATTACTGTACCTTTCTTCAAATGCCTTTGGGCATTGGGCCCGCAAATCAGAGTAATTATTACTCATTAATTAAATCTGAGAAATGAAACACAGCTCAAGACTTTGAAAAGAGAGATTGGGATAGTTGAGATACATTCCCCCAAAATCATCAATAATAATTTGAGGTTTTATGAGTAAGTAGCTGGATTGAGAATAATTGTTTTATGTCTGCTCAGAAATTCCTTCCATCTTTTAACACCTAAGTGAACATTCATTGTGATTCTCCTGTGCCAAGCACTGTGCTCAGCCCTGTTGCTACCAAGTAAAATGCCACAGTCTATCTCCTCAGGCAGTGGTGGAGACATCAACACAGTGTAATGAATGTAGGAGTAGGCTGAAACTCTGCCTTCATGAGGGGGAGGATTGGGAGAGACCAGAGGGAGATGCAGAAAGGAAGGGGGCCATTTGAGCTGAGCCTTGCAGATCAACAGTTTGCCAAGCAAAGAAAGAAGAGTAAAAATATTTCTAGGCAGAGGAATGACATGGATAAAGGCAGAGAGGTGTAAAAGTGGGAAGAAGATGGAGAGCGGATTACTATAATAATTACTCCATTTCCCATGCCTTATCACATTTAATCAGAGCAACAACTTTATGAAGTAGGTACATTATTCACCCCAAACTTCACTTTTTTTTAAAAGATGAGAAACCCAAAGCTTAGGCATATTGAGTCCTGTGCTCAGGGACCCAGAGCTGGAAGGTGGCAGAGGAAGGCTTACAGTTGACTTGGTAAAAGGTGCACTATTTTATGAGTTTGAACTTTATATTTAAAACAATGGGGCCCACCAAAGGTCTGTAGTCATCATTATCAGAACAATTAAGTAGTAGAAACATTGCTAAATACTTCACATATCCTATGCCATTGTGTTCTCTCCCAGCAACCAGGAGAGGTTTGAGGCTTGCCGTCTTCAGCAGAGGAACAATGCGTCAGAGCTGGGTTTTAGACAGTAAATGGTGGGGGCATGCAGGATAAAGCTAAAGCTAGAGATTCTAGAGTTGGGAGCCTAGTTAGGAGGCTGTTGCTTTAGTCAGAGGTAGTACAAAGAAGTATGATGGTGAAAAGCAATCATCACCCAAGCCATGTATTTTTATATTGACGTGCAATTTGAAAGTGCTTTCGTACATATGTACCTTGTGGATCCACGTGCACAAGGGACTTTTGTGACAAGAGGGGTAACTCTACTGACTTAGCTCATTTGGGAGGGGAAGTATACAGACATAGAATTCCCTTCCCACACACAGAGTGGATGTCAAAAGTAGTGATGTTAAAAGCAGCTTGTAAATATGCATACTTGCTGATTGACCGAGAAGTAAGACTAAAGCCTCTCCCCCTTGCCAGGGTAAGAACTTGACCATCTGTATTAGCTCTTTCTTTCAGACTGGAAACGTGATGTAGCTCTGGATAGAATGGACAACTGGAAGTAAAAACAGGAGACTCAACTAGAACTAAGAAAATGTTTATAAAATATTCTTATGTGGACCAGAAACAGGCTAGGATACCCCAGTGGCAACTCTTCCTACTGCAGGTGTTGCTTACTAATTCTCTTTCTAACTGGGTTTCACAGACCTAACCATGCCCTGCCCCTTTCAGAGGAGGAGGAGGTTAAATTAAACTCTTACCTTTAAAAAGTTACATGAAAGTGCACATCTGCTGATAAAATTGGTTGACTTAGGGCCGGCCCGGTGGCGCACTGGATAGGGCGCC
>NW_007726970.1:0-6271 GCF_000696425.1 Galeopterus variegatus
AAAAAAAAAAAAAAAAAAAAAAAAAAAAAAAAATCAAATAACCTGATTAAGGGCAAAGGACCTGAACAGATATTTCTCAAAAGAAGACATACAAATGACCAACAAGCTCATGCAAAAATGCTCAACATCACTGGTCTTCAGGGAAATGCAAATTAAAACCACAATGAGATGTCATCTTACTCCAGTTATAATGGCTATTATCGACAAGACAAAAAATAATGAACGCTGGAGAAGATGCAGAGAAAAAAACTCTCCTATGTTGCTGGTGAGAGTGTAAATTGGTACAGCCACTGTGGAACACAGTATGGAGGTTCCTTAGAGAACTAAAAATACATCTACCTTATTACCCAGCTGTCCCACTACTGGGTATATACCCTAAGGAAATGAAATCGACACCTGCACTCCCATGTTCATTGCAGCACTATTCACAGTAGCCAAGAGATGGAATCAAACTAAATGTCCATCAACAGACGAATGGATAAAAAAAACTATGGTATATATACACAATGGAATCCTATTTAGCTATAAAAAAAAAAAAAAAAAAAAAAAAAGATATCCTATAATTTGCAGCAACACAGATGGAACTAGAAACCATCAAGATAAGTAAGTCAGGCACAAAACAAATACCACATGATACTAATAAACATTTTTAAAAGATGTCTAAATTGCTAGTAATGCAAAATGGTAAGTAATGCTAAAAAGAACAATGAAATACCATTTTAATTTGTAAAGTTGGGAAAGATAATTAGGTACACAATTTTCACTATTGGCAAATGTCCAGTGAGATAAATCCTCTCAGATACCACCATTATGAAGGGTAATTTGATGTTATGATTCAAGAGCCTTAAAGTTGTAAAATTTTTACTTATATTTCTATTTGTAAGAAGTTATTCTAATTAAATGGTAAGATGTGTGCAAAAAATTATATACAAGGATGTCTGAATTACATGGTAAAAAGTTCCAAGCAATTAGATGGCCATCAGTAATATGTTAGTATATACATATTTTGCTACATTATGCACCTGTTAAAATCACATTTTACATAAAATGTAATGCCAGGAGAAGTTTTGCATAACGTATAGTTAAAGAAAAAATATCAGATTATAATGGTCATATACCATATAAATCCAATTTAAACATACATTTATATGTCTCCTGTAAAAAGATAAGATTTTAGACAAACTGTAAACAGTTTTCTGGATGAAATGACAAGGAATGCTTTTTTGAAAAGTTTTGTACACAAAACTATTATCATTCTAATTATAAAAAGTCAGTAAACGTTATTTTTTAAATTAGAATCTGAGCAAACATTCACGACTCAAATTTTTAACTATTATTATTAAAGTGTCACATTATTTGTGCCAGCCCTTACTGAAGTGTTGCTTGGATATGAATTTTCTTTTAAAAACAAACAAACAAACATTACTTCAAATCACTTTCAGGAAATCTCCAAGCTCTAAAGTCCAAAAGTATCCTTTGAGTGGATCTAAGTATTATTGCTTCTTCTTTGCTTTGAAACAGCTGTTTAGATTAAAACGTAATTGTTGTGTACACAAACACTGATAAAGCTTAATTAAGAAGCTGGCTTCAGTTAAAATAGCAGCACGTGATACAATGTAGATAAAAGGACTAGGAGTTTTCGTGTTAGCTGTAGGCAACAGCCATAGGATGTGTCAACCTAAATCTCTGTTTCTGCCTTAGCTAGCAATAGCTAAACCATCATGTGTTCAAGTCCCACCACTGGCACAAAATCAGAAATTACGTTGATAATCTAGGTCAGATAATCATTTCAGAGCAAATCAGTTTTTTGAGTGTGATTTGCCAAATAATTTTTTGGTTTCTTTTCACATTTTTCTGAGAAAGACCAAACCCTGGATTTAGTTACATTACTTGAATTGGCAACAGAGCTAGCCATGTACAAGAAAACCGTTACCAATGTGTTAAAACACCCTTAAGTCTGTTTCTGTTTCACTTCTCCCACTTTATTAGGACAATCGACTCTGTACTCCTTTTCCAGTACTGTTAATCAGGGTTCAATTCCCAAAAGCACATATGCGAAGGTCTTCTTTAACTATCAAGGTCCTCTTCAGATCTTTTGATGCCTAGGTTCCTAAAAATGTGTCAGTTCTAAGGTTAGTAGTGTCTGCAAGTCCATTTTACATAAAAAAAAAATTTCTTAACTGGTATTTCTTGATTGATTGATATCTGATAGTTGATATCAGTATCTATCAATCCAAAATACGCTGTGGTAGATTTCCACCACCAAAGATTCTGAAAAAATAGATTTTAATAGACCAATGCTACCAATGAGAACTAGAAAAGGCAGATAAAATCTGGCAATGACCTCTGAAAGTCAGCAGACTGCTGCAACAACAAGAAAAGAGAATTAGAAGGGGCCATAACTGCAGGGAAGGAAGAACACAGCAGAAGTGAACAGAATTCTTCAGTCACTGTTACCCTGGGGGTATCTGCCAGTTTTGTGCATGGGCCCAAGAATGAGTTGAATGATTGATTTTATGTGTCAGCTTGACTGTGGTAAGGAATGCCCAGATAGCTGGTAAAACATTATTTCTGGGTGTGACTGGAGGGTGCTTCTGGAAGAGAATGGCGTTTACATCAGCAGATTGCATAAAGAAGAGCCTCACCAATGTGGATGAGCATCATATGATCCTTGGAGGGTCTAAACAGAAGAGAAAAGTAGAGGAAATGTGCACACTTTCTCTCTCCTTGAGCTGGTGTATCCATTTTTTCCTGCCCTCAGACACTGAAACGTCTGGTTCTCAGGACTTTGGACTCCAGGACTTAGACCAGATGCCTCCCGATCCCGCTTCTTGGGCCTTTGGCCTTAGACTGGGAGTTACACCATCAGCTCCCTTGTTTCTCCAGTCTTCAGACTCAGACTAAATTCCAACAATGGATTTCATACATATATTTATTTTATCGACTTATTTGTTCGTTTGTTTCTATTATGGGTTCTATTTCTCTGGAGAACTCTAACATGGTGAAATCTGAATTTTGTACTCAAAGAGAAATACTACAGGACAGAGAAAAAACAAAACAAAAAAATCTCAACCATGAATTAGATCAATGGTCTGCTGTTTCCTTGCCAAGTTCCAGAGGCTGACCTTATACAGATTCCTGTAGCTTTGGCTTTTTCCTCCATGTAACAGATTCTGCTCGTTCCAAAAACCCATCACTGTCACATTTCACTGCCATTCTGGACAATGAAGTATGTTCTGATTTGGAAAGCTACTGTCATTGGGCTAGGCTATTGATTTAGCCTGTTTTCAACATGCATGTATCATTGCTGTCCAACTCCTGAAAACCAGATGCCAGCCACAGATATTCTGATTCAATTTTTCTAGAGCATGGCATGGATTATCAGTAAAGATCTTCCTCATCTTATGATGGGGTTACATCCCAATAAACCTATCATAAATTGAAAATACCATAATTTGAAAATGCATTTAATATTTCTAACCTACCAAACATCATAGCTTAGCCTAGCCTTCCTTAAACATGCTCAGAGCACTTTCAGTATAGTATGCAATAAATTACATGATAATTTACAAATAAATTACAGTCAACACTTTATTATAAAATAGATTTTGTGTTAGATGAGTTGGTGCAGCATCATGAGAGAGTATCATACTGCATATTGCTAGCCTGGGAAAGGATTAAAATTCCAGATTTGAAGTATGGTTTCTACTGAATGCATGTTGCTTTCCCAATATCATAAGGTCGAAAAATCCTAAATTGAACCGTTGTAATTAGAGGCCTGTTTGCATTTTCTTCTCTCTCTTCTCATTTGGAGACTTCAATTAGATGTATATTTGGTCGATTGAAGTTGTTTCACAGTTAGTGATATAGTTTCAGTCTTCAGTACTCTGTTTACCTTGTAGTTTCTATTGACACATCTTCAGGTTACTAAACTTTCTTATGCAGTGTTTAATTTGCTGTTAATCTTATCTAATGTATTTTTTTTCAGCAGACATTGTAATTTTCATCTTTAGAAATTTATTTTGAATATTCTTTATATACTCCTTATCTTGTTCTCCCAGGACACCCAACTCTGTCTCCTCAACTCACGAAGACTAACAGGCTTTGCTGTGCTGTAGATTCCACGTGCTATAGCCTGGAAACCCTTTCTATGCAGTTACCTGGGACAATCATAGTGTTCACCTTGTTTCTTCTTCCTAGTTATAATTGTCCTGTGCTGTCTGATGTCCAACTTCTGAAAATTATTGTTTCATAGATTTCTTCCTGGTTTTTAGCTGTTTCAGGCAGGAGGGTAAATCCAGTCACAGTTTCTCCATCTTGGCTAAAGGCAGAATTTTTCTTTCACCTCATTTGAAAAGTTCTACTGTTCTCTACCCACATAGGTATATTTTCTTTTTTTAATCTCTCTTTTGTGAATATTATTTGTGTAATTTTACAAAATATTGGAATAAAACATAAATATAGTAAGTGCAAAAATTCCAAGTGTGTGGCTTAATGTATTTTTACAAAGTAAACACACTTATATGACCAGCGTCCAGATCAAGAAATAAAAAATTATCAACACTCCAGAAACCCATCTGTGACCCCCTCCTACTATCTGACCTCAAAGGTAACTACTATCTAGAATCTTAGCACTACAAAAAATATTTTGTACTTTTTGAAATACATATTGACGTAATCATAAATTGTGTACTCTTTTGTCACTGGTTTTATTACCTATTTCTGAAAATCATCCATGTCATTGTATATAGAGTTTTTAAAGTTCTCATTGCTCTATGATATTCCATTATGTGAATATACCAATATTTATTTACCTATTCTACTATGTTTGGATGTTTGGGTGGTTTTTACTATGATGAATAAGACTTGGATAGACCTTATTTTGTATGTGTCCTTTGGTAAACACATGTGCATTTATGTTAGGAATATAGTAACATAGTAGGAGTTCAACTGCTGGGTCATGTGGGTGTGTGTGTGTGTGTGTGTGTGTGTGTGTATGTGTGTGTGTGTATTCAGTTTCATTAGATACCGCCAACTTTTTCCAAGGTGGTTATATCAATTTACTCTTCATGAGCAGTAAAAGAGATTTCCAATACTTTACATCCTCATCAATAGTTGATATTTTCTGTCCTTTACATTTTCCTCAGAGGGTAGTGATATCATGTTGCAATTCTTAATTTGCATTTTACTGAATACTAATAAAGTTGAGAATCTCTTCATATGTGTACAGTCAAATTGGTATCGTATTTTGTGAAGTGCCCATTTAAATCATTTCTCTGTTGTGTTGTCAATCTCCCTTTTTAAAAATTAATTTGCAGAAGTTTTCAATTTATTCTGGGTAACAATTTTTTTCAGATATATATACTACAAATATCTTCTCCCACTCTGTGGTTTATATTTGTATTCTCTTAATGGAGTATTTTCATGAATAGAAATTCTTAACCTGCTAGTTCAATTGTTTTGTTTTTCTTTATGGTTAGTGCTTTTGTGTCTTTGCTCATTTTAAACACAGTAAACTTACAATAGGCAAGAGTTGGAGCCAGTCTAAATGTCCATCATCGGATGACTTGATAAGTAAAATGTGGTATTGTATAAATACAATGAAATCCTACTCTGCCATAAAAAAGAACAAAATTCTGCCATTTTCACCAACATGGATGATCTTAGAGACAATTACGTTAAGTGAAATAAGCCAGGCACAGAAAGAGAAATACCACATGTCCTCACTCATGTCAAGTGGAAGCTGAGAAAATAAACAAATAGATTAAAAAAAGAAAGACACAGCAATCACAATAATACATTGAACTTGCAAAAGGAGAGAACAGAACTGAGGTTACCAGAGGTGGGAAAGGGGAGGTGGAGGGGAGTAAGGCAGGAATTGATAAAGGGCCATGAAAATCTACTACATCGTATAATGTTGAATATTCTAATTATCCTGATTTGAGCATTACATATTGAACAAAGATATCAATATTCAAGTCCGTACCTCACAGATATGTACAATCAACTATGTTTCAATAAAATCTACTACATCGTATAATGTTGAATATTCTAATTATCCTGATTTGAGCATTACATATTGCACAAAGATATCAATATTCAAGTCCGTACCTCACAGATATGTACAATCAACTATGTTTCAATAAAAAAAATTGAAATTAAATTACATAAATAAATGTAAAAAAACACATTAATATATTTTCATGTTTTCTTCAGAAAACTTACTAGTTTAACTTTCATTTTTTTTTTTTTTTTTTTTTTTTTTTTTTTT
>NW_007726970.1:7306-8255 GCF_000696425.1 Galeopterus variegatus
CGGGAGCGCCGCCGCGCTTCCCAAGCAGCGCACTATCCAGTGTGCCACCAGGCCGGCCCTAACTTTCATATTTTGATCTACTATCTATATGAGATTTATTTTTGTTTATACTGTGTGGTAGAAGTCAACATTTATTTTTCTCATATGAATGTTTGATTAACCAAGTATCCTTGAAAAGATTGACCTTTCTCCCACAGTGCTACATTGTAAAATTTGTCATAAATCAAGTGACTACATACGTGTTGGTCTGTTCCTAGAACTTCTATTTAGCTCCATTGGTTCGTCTGTCTTGATGCCAACACTACATTGTCTTATTTATCGTAATTTTGCCATCTGGCATTGTTAGTCTTCTAGTGTTGTTCTTCTTTAAGTACTGGCCTCAAGATTTGGCTAGTCTTGATAAATTTGGCTATTCCAATTAAATTTTATAATTAATTAATTAATTAATTGATTAATTTCTACACACTAACTTGCTAGGATTTTGCCATGTCTCTTTGAATGAATTATATTGATTGACTTTTGAATGTTGATCCAAATTTGCATTCCTCAGATAAACCCCACTTGGTCATTGTTCACTATTTTTATTTATTGCTGGATTTAATTTTATCATGTTTATTTTTAAGGATTTTTGCCTCTATGTTTTTAAGGAATATTGACCTATAGTGTCTTTTCTTGTAATGTCCTTGTCTATTTGTTTGTATTTGAGTAGTATTTTACCTCATATAATGAATTAAAAGTATTCCTCCTTTTTCCATTATCTGGAGGACTTTTTGCAGCTTGTTAATGTCTGGTAGAATTAATCAATGAAGCCATCTCTGCTTGGAGTTTTCTGTGTGCAAAGGTTATCTTCAATAAATAGAGAGCTATTTAAGTTATCTAATTTTTCTTGAATTAGCTTTTGTAGATTGGGACAGTCTATAAATTTCCCCACTTAATCTATGCCATCAAA
>NW_007726970.1:9841-10617 GCF_000696425.1 Galeopterus variegatus
GTGCGCCACCGGGCCGGCCCATATCCCTGGTTATATTTAAAGTCTACTATGTGTTCTCTTAGTAGGGCCACTCCAGTTTTCTTGTAATTAGTGATTGCATAGAATATGACTCATCCTTTTTTTAAACTTGTTTATGTTGCAATGTCCTAAATTGTTGTCCCCTCCAAATTTGTATATTGAAATCCTAATTTCCTCTGTATTAGCATGGAGGGCTTTTGAGAGGTGATTAGGTCATGAATGAATTCCTCATGACTGGAATTAGTGATCTTACAGAAGAGACCCCAGACAGCTAGCTAGCCCTTTCCACCATCTGAAGACACACCTAGAAGGCACCATCTGTGAACCAGAGAGTGGAGTCCTCACCAGACACGGAATTTGCTGTTGCCTTGATCTTGAACTTCCCAATCTCCAGACTGAGAAATAAATTTCTGTTATTTATAAACTACCAAATTTATGGTATTTGTTATAGCAGCCTGAATGTACTCTAAGATGCTATGTCTTTATATGTAAAGTGGATTACTTATAGTCAGCATATAGTGGGGCCTCAATTCTTTAACCAGTATGAAAATCTTTGCCCTTTTGTTTGTATTTCAGATGGTTTATATTTAAAGTACATATTGAAATGGTTTGGTTTAAATCTGCCATTTCACTAATCATTTCTTAATTAGTCCCATATATTATTGGGAATTTGTTCCTTCCCTTTTTTTTTTTTCCATTTGTCTTTTTTCGTGTCCGGCAACGGATCGCAACCCTCAGTGTTGTGCCCGTACTGGACC
>NW_007726970.1:10941-12072 GCF_000696425.1 Galeopterus variegatus
GCCAGTGAGCGGGAACTGGTCTGTATGTGGGATCCGAACCCTCGGCGGGAGCGCCGCCTCGTTCCCAAGTGGTGCACTGTGCGCCACCGGGCCGGCCCATTCCCTAACTTTTTTTAATCAAGTAGTTTTTATAATTCTGTTTTATCTCCACTATTGGCTTATTAGTCACACTTCTATTCTTTTTAAGTGGCTGCTCTAGTCTTTACAGTATGCATCTTTAATCTATCACAGTCTACTTTCAAGTGACATTATACCACATTATACATGGTGTAAAAATCTCACAGCAGTAGACTTCATTTCTTCCCACTCATCCTGTGTCACAGTTGTCATAGATTTTACTTCTACATGTGCTATAAACTCCAGGGTCCATTGCTATTATTTTTGCTTTAAATATTCAACTATATTTTAAAAGTGATTGAGAAGAAGAAAAAAGTATTATATCTATAATCCTATTGTTATCATTTCCTATGCTTTTTTTTCTTTTGTTTAGATTCAGGTTTCCATCTGTTATCACTTTCTTTCTGTTTGAAATATTTGCTTTGTATTTCTTACAGTGCAGGTCTTCAGCTGTCAAAAAATTTCTCTGAATTTGTGTGAAAAAAATTCATTTTCCTTTAGCTTTGAAATTTATTTTCACTGGGTATATAAATCTAGTTTGACAGATTTTTACCTTAAACATTTAAATATATCACTCTATTATCTTCTATCTTGCACAGTTTCTGTAATTCTGATTTTTGTTCCCATCTTTACGTATTTTACATTTCTTCAGTTGCATTTCTTTGATGTATAGCCTTTGCCTATGATATATCCAGGTATGCTTATGTTGTATTCTGTGTGGGGAGCTCTGAGCTTCATAGATCGTTTGTTATTCATTGTTGAATGATCTGTGTTAAACAATATAGAACAGTTGTTCATTAATTTTGAAAAATCTTCAACTATTATCTATACAAATATTTATTCTGCTTAGATCTATTTCTTTTCTCCTTCTGAGATTCCAGTTAGTTATTATTTTAGACACTTTGATACTGACCCACAGCTCTTGGATGTTATGTTGTTATTTTTTAACTCTTTTTCTCAATTTGTGTTTCATTTTGGATGATTTCTGTTGAACTACCACCAAGCTCACTCTTT
>NW_007726970.1:12653-16045 GCF_000696425.1 Galeopterus variegatus
TTTCTCAATTTGTGTTTCATTTTGGATGATTTCTGTTGAACTACCACCAAGCTCACTCTTTTTTTCCTCAAATTCGTCTAGTCAGCTGATTAGAAAGCAGAAAATTGAAGAAAATCTTCACCTCTGAAAGCCAATTTGTCTTAATTTTTAATATTTTCATTTGTCTTTTAAAATAATTTTATCTTTCTGCTGGAAGTCCTGTCTATTCATGTATGTTGTCCACCTTTTTTTTCACTAAAAAGAACATATTAATCATAGTAAATTTAAACTCCTATATGATTATTCTAGCACCTGAATCATCTCTGTGTCTGGTTCTGTAGATTATCTTCTTACAATGAGTTACTGTTTTTCTCTTTCTGTGTGTCATGCAATTTTTGATTAAATGTTGAATATCACATATCAGAGAACAGTAGACTCTGAGACAAGTAGCGTTTATTTCCAGAAATGACTTCTTCCCTCAGGCTGTTAAAGAAAGGAGAGTTGGATTCAATCCAGTAGGTAATTGAGTTGGGTTTGGCTTTTTTTTTTTTTTGTCCTTTTTGAGACCGGGCCGTACCACGCTCAGCCAGTGAGTGCTGTGAGCGCACCGGTCATCCCTATATAGGATCCGAACCCGCGGCGGGAGCGCCGCTGCGCTCCCAGCGCTGCACTCTCCCGAGTGCGCCACCGGCTCAGCCCAGGTTTGGCTTTTTTGTTTCTGTCATTACCCTCAGTTCACCATAGGCTTCAAACACCTTCAGTGCTGGGCTGACTTTACCTTCTGCTTAGCCTGGGGCCAGGACTGTGGGAGGGCTTCTAGTGTTTCTTCCCCCTCTCCTTTCAGCAGTTCCTGGAGCCTGAATGAAGAAGGGGTCTGTCTACACCCTTTTCCATCAGTGGTTTGTTGCTGCTCGTTTCTTGGTGCTGGTTTTGTGGTGGGCGTGGGAAGGGTTCTTGGTTCTAATTTAACCTCAGGCTAAGGCAAGACTTCTTCACACAGGCCTGGTGGGTGAGGCATTTTCAATATCCCTTTTTCTTCTCCTTCCCATATCAGCTAAGCTCTTTTTTTTAATTTGTGTCAGGTCTTGGGCAAAAGATGGTTTTCTGACTGTCCATCAGTGGTAGCATGTCTCTGCTTTGTTCTGGTGCAGAATTCTTGGCCCAAGAGATTTTCCTGCTCCTCCATCAGCATTCCTGATGGCAAGCATGTTTTCTGTCCTTCCCCAGTGGCTTAAGGCTTTTGTGTCACATGGGAGAAAAATCTGGGGAAGTGAGCAGTGTTTCTTGCCTGTCACCCAGTGGCATCTAGTCACCTCCTGCACATGTACCCCACCATGAGTCGGGTGGTGGGGGTGGGCGGGCAGCTCTCCAGTCTCTCTTCCTCTACCAAGCTGTCTGTGAGCAGCTGGTAGAAACCCATGGAGAAGAGTTTGTGAGGACGGGCAAACCCCCCTTGTGTCTAGGGCTGTCAGTTTTTCTAAACTGAAATCTTAACCCACTCTTGGCATTTAAAAAGCATTTACAATTTTAGCTGATTTTTCTCTTACAAGCTTCTGTGAAAGCCATTTAGTCTTCCTGTGCTCTACCAAAGTTGAAAAGGTTTGTGTCGGCCCTCACCATGCCAAGGGATCTTTTACTTTTTATAATTCAGTTTTCATGGTTGTCTTGTGACATCAGCACTCTGGTGGCTTTAGTAACATTTATGATTTTGTAGGTTTTCTGGCTTTTTCTCATTAGGATGGGAGCAACGTTCTTTCACAGCCTTTCTCATCCTAAGTGGAAATACAACCTACCTGCTGGGATTTTGATTGGAATTAAAAGATACAGGTCAATTTTAAAAGAATTTCATCTATATAATATGAGACTTTCAATCAACATACAATTAATGATAAAAAATTGAATGATTAATTTATAAATAATCATTGTTATAATTGTACTTATACAATATTGTAAATATGTACTTTGACTAATATTAGGGAAAATTACCCTTATGAAAGTCTAGCTGTTCTCTGGGGTGATGAGTTAGAAGATGCAGGAAATAAAAGTGGAGGGAAGATAGAGATACCCTCTTTGTTCTCACATCACAGGGCATCATGACACCTACTCAAAGTCAAATAGCTACTCGTGAATGCAGATATAAAATTATTACCCCGGTCTTATTTGCCCCAGTTCAGGGGTCTTTTGCATTACACATGAAAATGTACTCTGAAAAGGTCCCTTAAATTTTTCCTCTTTTTTACAAAAAATATAGTCACACAAATTTTACAGAATGTCAACATGTCAGTAAGTTCATGATTTTTCAAATTTCTAATCTCTATTCCTATAGCCTCAAGTATTGACATTGGATATTTGTGCTGAATCCTTTGACAAAAAAGAATTCTTTACTTCTGTAGAGTTTCTTCATGTTCTTCTTTATCAGTGCTCTCAGACGGACCTATCGTTTTTTGTCACTTTACCCCTTGCACACATTTGAATTCTAGGTAGTATTTGGCATCTCACCACTGGAAAAATTGTTCTTTCTTGTATCAAAGTTAGCAAAAAGCCTTTAAAATTAAATAATCTGGCAGATAGGCCTTGCCATACTCTACTTGAATTTGAAGTCTCTGAAATTAAAAGACTAGGCTGGGTTTTAAGTTAACTAGCAGGTCATCTTATGACTCAAGTGAACACGGCCTGTGTTGTGCAGGAACCTTAACCATAAGAGCTGGAAATCAGGATCCATACGTGAAGGAAAAGGGACATTAGAACTAGTAAGGGGCAAATTAGCCTACAGAAGGACAAATCCCCTGGGGGAAGGTGGTAATAGCATTGACCGAAGTAAAATAAAGTAGCTGTTGTCTTAATGTTTACCCAGAGCTACTGATTTCCTTCAACANGAAGTAAAATAAAGTAGCTGTTGTCTTAATGTTTACCCAGAGCTACTGATTTCCTTCAACATAGTAAATTAAAGGTTTTCTTCTCATTTATATTTGTGGACTTCTGATGGGCTTTTTCTCTAAGGAAAAGAAGAATTCAGCAGAATGATAGTAAAGAATTTTAGCAGTTTGCCAAAAAACAGTAAGTTATAAAATAAGATTTCAATCAGGCTGTTTAACTCTAGAGCAGGATTCAGAAAAATATGGGCCACAGGCTAAATCTGACCTGCCACTTGTTTTTGTAAAGTTATACTAGGACACAGCTATGTCTATTTCATTCTCCACGTGCATCCATACGGACATTTTAAACTTCAGAAATAATTTTGTATTTGCTTACTACTTAAAACCTTTCAAAGGCTTCCTACAACTCCAAAATTCTTTACATGGCATACAGGGCTATTTATAATATGGCCCCTGTCACCTTTGTAGACTCCACATTTCCCACAATTTTCCCATCTTATACTCTGGTATTTCAGTCATACTACACTCTCTTGTCTC
>NW_007726970.1:16890-80860 GCF_000696425.1 Galeopterus variegatus
AAAATATTTTATGTCATGTAAAAAATTATGTGATATTTAAATTTTGTTGTCCATAAGTACACTTTTGGGTATTTTTTTCTTTAAAAGATGACTGGTAAGGGGATCTTAACCCTTGATTTGGTGTTGTCAGCACCACGCTCACCCAGTGAGCGAACCGGCCATCCCTATATGGGATCCGAACCCACGGCCTTGGTGTTATCAGCACCGCACTCTCCCGAGTGAGCCACGGGCCGGCCCCATAAGTACAGTTTTATTGGAGCCTAGCTACACTCATTTGATTATGTACAATGGGTCTTCAAAAAGTTCATGAAAAGATTTTTATTATCTTTTAATCCCATTTTCCCACAAACTTTCTGAAGTACCCTCATATTGTCACCCACTGGGAAAGGTATTGCAGACACAATGATAAAAAAAATAAAGTACTATCCCAGTCCTCTCAGACTTCAGTATCCACAATATTTTCCCCAGTGTGTAGCTCACAGGAAGTACTCGGTAAGTATTTTTGACATGAATGTTGTGTGAATAAGTAAATGAAATTATTATGCCCAGGAATGAGTTTAATTCAGCATAGAATCCAGCCAGATTTATCAGTTCCTAGCCAAGTACTCTCTGCCACTAGATCAAGCCTCCTTCCCTGTGATTTTAGAACAATATTATTCTTAGAGTAATCATGGAATTAAAATTCCTTCCAATTTTGACACAGTCTTGGATGTCTCCTAGGCGCCGGGTCTGGATGTGCCAAAGCACTCACGAGCAAACCTCCTTTGTTATGCCCACAGAGAGTAAATAATGATAGAGAGCATTTCGATAAGTTTGAGCACACCTCAAAAGCAAAGCTTATGAAAAAACTGTATAAAAGCAAGTGCCATGATTAACCATATCCAGATGGGAGAAAAATGTGTTGACATTTCAGCAAGAACAGCCTTCAACTCAAGCCAAAAAAAATCCCCATTTAAACTTTCTAGTCAGCCAAAATTTCCAGCTGCACGGATTCTCTTGTGAACAAGCAGGCCAGAACACAGAATAAGGTCACTGAAGAATGTGCCAGTAATCACAAACGGTAATTAAGCGGTAATGACCCCAACCTGAAGCTTTCTTCAGGATTAATGAGTACCTGCGAAGCCAGTGGCCTGAGGCAGCACTCACTGTGTCCAGATGCCCTGGGATAATGCGAGTGCTATAAACAAAACATGCTGCCAGCCTACGTCGTCCCCTAAAGTGATCTTTTCCACTGTATCAGAGTTGGATTTCTATGGCATTCATTGTGAAAAGGGCCAAGTTTAATCAAGAAAAGAGAAAGACTGGAATTCAAAAACAGAGTAAGGGATTTCTTTTGGGTGGGGAAGAAGGGGTACGTGTGAATTATACTCATTTGGCCTTAATTTTCAGCTTTGTTTTCCCCATCAGAAACAGAGAAATGATAATATTTATTGTATATCAGATGATGCAAGTAAATTTACCACCATAGTAAAAGTGAATTGAAATTAAAATCATTATCAATAACTATTGTAGTCATTATTACTATGGCTTTTAATGCCTTGGCTTAATTAATTGGAAGAGAGGACAGAAGGAGACTATCAGATTAGTCAGTAAGGCAACCATCAAAATATTAGCCATCAGTTATTTGCTGCTTAGCCTATAGCAGGCACTCAATAGATATTGTCTCTTCCCCTGGAGGTTGATCGTCATCTCCTTTGCATAGGTAAGGTATCTGAGAATCAGGAAGGTTAAGTAACTTGTTCAGATCATTCTAATCAGCATAGGGGTTGGAATTCAAGCCTAGGTTCCTCTGACTCCGAGGCCCACACACAAAATCACTATGCACTATGACCTTGCATAGTGCAAGAGGAAGTTCTCTGTCAATCATTTAGAAGTGATGAGATAGATTTGCCAGGGTGAGAATGTCAATAGGCAAATGGAGCTGGTGGTGGAAGATTAAAGTCATTAACTTGCTTTTACAGGGCCCCTTTATGTATATCAGGAGTCCTAGCTGGGAAAAGCTCAGGAGTGATGGGGGTTTTAATATAGGAGTGCCCTCTTAATGCCCTGATCAGGACTTGACAGTGTTTCCATGACTTGGTATGAATACAAGAGCCCTGAGACCACTACATGTTCCAAAACATACCCCATACTCACACTAGCCCCACTTAAGTCCACTATGTCTGAAATTTCTTTAATAAAAAACTAAGAGATTTATTTTTTTTAAATAAGAGGCTTAAAACGTGAACACGCCTGAGATATTTACCCATGAAATTCTCCTGAGATGGGGGGAAAACTACCATCAGCACCTTTCTTAAAGGCAATAATAGAAGGCTAGTTTTATAGCTTGCAGAGTTAAGTACAGTATTTTAAAAATCCTTCATTCCAATACTAAAATAAGGGAGGGGAGAAGTGGGGAAGGACCTATTCATATGTCTGCTGCAGACAAAAATGGAAAAGATAAAAGAAACCAGATACCTGCTTCTCTGTTCTCATCTCCTTGGTCCTGAAGTGGCTGTCCAGGCATTTCTTCTTCCTTAGGATGGATGCAGCTGATGACAGAGGAGACATGGAAGATGCTTTGGTCAACTAGTTGTCCACCAAGCTTTTATTTTAAGGTATGTCTGGTATTTATAAGGGAAGCAGCAGGGTATATTGTGGTCTCAAATTCTCTTCTGAAGACAGGAAATATGAGGTGTCCGTTCTACCTCTTTATTATGGCTCTCCTTCCAAAAGTTCCCCCACCTGCCCCTCTTTATGAGAAGCAGCCTGATCTTAATGGTACCTCTCTCCCAGGGCTGCTACAGCACTATGAGCTCAACTGCTTTAGCTTACTTAGGAAGACAACCCGTGGCAATATCCAAGCCAATAAAACATTCTTCTAGCCAGGTCTCAGGTACTAGAGTAAAACTATGTTTGGATCGTGACATATCTTAAGCCAAAGCATCCTCACATTCTAAACTAGACATTGTATGACCTCTTCCACCCTTTTCCAAAGGGAGAAAGATGTAAGACAATTTGGGAGGAAAATTCCCAGTACAGCTGAGCCTGCTTTACCTTTCCTCATATTCAAGGTCAGATAATCACAAACACATTAAGGCTAAATAATCTGGAATCTCCCATTTGACCATGAACTACCAAACGTGGAGAGTAAAGTATAGTGGATGGAGACAGGAGAATGAAGAAGCTGTGGGCATGGGGGACTAACTTTAACTACTTTGTAATGAATAGGGAGTTGTGCAAACTTTCTAAAAACCAAAAATCATCTTACCTTTCAAACACATGCCCAAGACTGCAGGACAGACGAGTGACAACATCTAAATGTGTTAAGCCTGTTTACAAAACTGATGCTGCTCTGGCAATAATGAGAGAGGCAAAGAGATTTTAAATAAAGAGGGAGTGAATTTGATATTTTGCACATTGTAAACCTTGTTCAATCTCTTGTCTAGTCCAGACCCTTGTCACCCGTGAGGGCCTGGGCTACACTGGCACAACATGAGTGTAGATGGAGGGAGTGAAAGAGAAGATAAGAAAATCCATTCTCAGCATCTGGTTGTAGAATATACAGGAAGAGAAGCACAATGCTTCCATGCCAGCAATATCTATCCTAGTCCACTCTACTAGTATAGTTACCTAAAAGGCATTTCTCTTGGCCCACATCCAGTTAGTTGTTAATTTTTAAGATGGTAAAGGATCCTAGGTGGGAAGTGATCAACTGTCTTTCTCAGGGGATTCAACGAGAAGGAACTTTGTTATCTTTGCCTTTGTAGACAATCACTATATCCTACTTAACTTTCTTCTCTAAACTATTTCTAATTTGAGTATTCTCAACCAGAGGTACACATTTGAACCATTTGTAAAATTTTTAAAAACTGCATAAAATCTACTCATTCCATATCTAGGAAGTAAATATTCTCAGGAGGAGGGGCATCCACATATGTATGAAAAACAAACAGAAAACTCCAATGATTCTGAAGCACATGCTGAGTTAAAAACATTGTTACAATTTCCTTAGTCCTTTCTCAAATGACAAAATCTAGAAAAAAAAGAAATCCCCTCTTCATCACAGCTCCTACTTTTCAGGATGAATCGGTTTTCATTCATGTTTTTAAAGTAATGACAGCTGATTAGAAACATAAAACTCTATACATCCATAGGGAAATGGGACTACCACCTCCCTTATTCAATTAATGCAGCCTAAGATAATATTTTCTTGTCCTTTCAGACAGCTCCTACTTTTCAGGATGAATCGGTTTTCATTCATGTTTTTAAAGTAATGACAGCTGATTAGAAACATAAAACTCTATACATCCATAGGGAAACGGGACTACCACCTCCCTTATTCAATTAATGCAGCCTAAGATAATATTTTCTTGTCCTTTCAGCATTAGCAAAACCTTTCCAGGCTTTTCGCATCTTGCTTTCAATTGTTTGATTGTGTGCTGTTTTATGTGATGAGGTTCTTTCAGGGGCGCCCTGCATGCTTTCTGCAATGACCCTCAAAGCTTGCTGCTAAAAACGCAGTTGAATGATGCAGCTTCCTGTCTACTTCCTTTCTAAGATAACTTCATAGCTTCTGGTCTGCCATAAGTTCTTGTTTCCCACTCTGGCTGTATAATTTATGTCTTCTTCTTGTATCTTTTCTATGCATTAAATTAAAAAAGAAGAAATTGTAGCATCATTCCAAGCTTCTGAGATCAGTTGGAATCAAGATTTCAGAGTATTCACAATATATTCCAGATCCATGCTATTTGCACATTGATCAGCCTCTCATATATTCCCTCATCCATAATCTTGATTAAAATGTTGCAAGCTTGGTGTCAACACTATCTCAGATCAACTAAGTCATTGCTTAACACTTCACCCCAAAGTGAGAGATCAATACAAGAATTCGCAAGAGAAAATAGACATCAATAACATGGTTATTCCATAGGTCAAAATAACATTATCACCTACATCTTCTTGATAAGTGATTTTTTCTCCTTCATAAAAGGTCATGCTAGAAAGATTTTATAGCTCCTGGAGAAAATAGATTATGAGAATTACTGTCAGGAACTAGTTTGTATCAGAAACTACTGAAACTATAGGTAAGTAATTTATTATTGAATTAAAATTAAAATGATGTCACATACCTTAACAGCCATCCACCCATCTGTGCAGTCAATGGATATTTGTAGAATACTAACTGTGCATCATCAGACGGACACTATGCTAGGCAAAAGAGACATAGTGATAATCAAAAAAAATATATATATATATATCTTCAGAGAGCTAACAGTCCAATAGAGGGAGACAGACACTAAAAATGAAATTAAAAAATATGTATCTTTATCTAACCAGGAGTTCTTCTAAAGAATGCTCCATTATTATAACATCATACAATGAGAAGTGTCTAGTAAACATTTTTGAATTTCAAAATGCTTGTGAATACACACATTTCAAAGGGATGTAAAGAAACAATTTTTTTTAAAGGAGCACATACTGGATGCTGAGGTGACTTTAAAACATGCTGTATAAAAAACAATTAAAGGAATGAAAACAATTAGTCTAGAGAAGAGGAATGGACGTTTTAGTCATCACCAGGCTTCTGAAGGTTTGAGAGTGGCAAAGCGAGATGATCTGATTAGTAGGGTCTTAGGCAGTTGAGCAGAGAATGAGTAGAAGGAAGAGGAAGGCAGATTCCATCTCAGAAGAAGAAATTTCTTTATATCAAGATTGTATTAAGATTGAACCAGATGATCAAGAAGAGAAATACCACTGGATTTGTTTCATAGCATTGTTATCATTTCTTAGCAAGAATATTGTAAAAAGGCTTTCAACTGAATAGTGGACAGTTGGACTCGAGGGTAAAGACCCTCCCAGACCTAAGATTTGATAAATCATACCTTTGATACATTAAACTATTTGACATACAGGGAATAAAAAAAACCCCAAATTCTCATTTTTAAATATGTTTACTATCTCTTAATTATAATACCAGATATCCGTAATTCCTTTTTTTGGGTTTATTTATTTATTCCCTTTGTAGTAGACTTTTTTTTAAACACAGTTTTAGGTAGATAGAAAAATTGTGCACAAAATACAGAATTTGCATATATTCTTTCTCTACCACAATCATACAGTTTTCTCTATTACCATTTTACTTAGTGTGATACATTTGTAAAATCAATGAACGAATACTGATATATCACTATTAATGAAAGTCCATAGTTTATATTAGGATTCACTCTTTTTATGGTCATTTTTAATTGTAGTAAAATATATAGCATAAGAATTTCCATTTTAATCATTTTTAAAACATACAATTGCATGGAATTAATTACATTCACAACGCTGTGTAACAACTACCTCTATTTACAAAACATTTTCATCATCCTAAACATCAACTTCGTGCCCATTAAGCAATAACTTCTCATTATTCCTTCCCCCCTATTTCTGATAACTTCTAATCTACTTCTGTGTCTAAAAACTTTTTTCTTTTTAATTTATTTTTTTCTTAATTGGCACATGATAACCATATATTTATGTAGTACAATATGATACTTGGGTAGATTTATACTGTGTGCAGTGATCATATCAGGGTATTTAGCATATCCATCACCTCAAACATTAGTCACCTCTTTGTGTTGGAAACATTTGCCATCTTCTCCACTGGCTACTTGAAATTATACAGTAATTTGTTGTTTGTTGTAGTCTCCCTAAATTGCTATAGAACACTAGATCTTAGTCTTTCTATCTCTCTATAGTTTTGTATCCATTGACAATCTCCCCATCCCTACCTCCACCCCCCAACCCCCCACTAGTCTCTAGTAATCACTATTCTCCCTACTTGTATGAGATGAACTTTTTTAGCTTCTACATATGCAAGAGAACATGTGGTATTTCTCTTTCTGTGCCTGACTTATTTCACTTAACATTATTTTCTCCAAGCTAATCCATGTTGCTGCAAATGGAAGAACTTCATCTTTTTTATGGCTGAATTGTATTCCATTGTTTATATTTTCCATCGTGTATACATTTTCTTTATCCAATTATCCATTGATGACACCTAGATTGATTCCAATTCTTATCTGTTATGAATAGAGCCACAATAAACATGGGAGTGCAGGTGTCCCTTCAACTTGTTGATTTCCATTCCTTTGGATATATACCCAGTAGTGAGATTGCTGGATCATATGGTAGTTCTATCTGTATTTTTCGAGAAGCATCCATACTGTTTTCCACAATGGCTGTACCAATTTACATCCCCACCAACACTGTATAAGAGTTCCCCTTTCACCGGCATTTATTTTCTGTCGTTCTGATAATAGCGAATTTAACTGAGGTGAGATGATATCTCATTGTGGTTTTGATTTGCATTTCTTTGACGATTAGTGATGTTGAACATTTTTTTTTTTTTTTTGTCTTTTTCCGTGTCCGGCAACGGTTCGCAACCCTCAGTGTCACCCCCGTACCGGACCGGGACCGGCAACGGGATCGCAACCCTCGGCGCTGCCCCCGCGCCTCGCTCAGCCAGTGAGCGGGAACCGGTCTGTATGTGGGATGTGTCTAAAAACTTTTTTCTTTTTAATTTATTTTTTCTTAATTGGCACATGATAACCATATATTTATGTAGTACAATATGATACTTGGGTAGATTTATACTGTGTGCAGTGATCATATCAGGGTATTTAGCATATCCATCACCTCAAACATTAGTCACCTCTTTGTGTTGGAAACATTTGCCATCTTCTCCACTGGCTACTTGAAATTATACAGTAATTTGTTGTTTGTTGTAGTCTCCCTAAATTGCTATAGAACACTAGATCTTAGTCTTTCTATCTCTCTATAGTTTTGTATCCATTGACAATCTCCCCATCCCTACCTCCACCCCCCAACCCCCCACTAGTCTCTAGTAATCACTATTCTCCCTACTTGTATGAGATGAACTTTTTTAGCTTCTACATATGCAAGAGAACATGTGGTATTTCTCTTTCTGTGCCTGACTTATTTCACTTAACATTATTTTCTCCAAGCTAATCCATGACAGTTTTTCATATACCTATTGGCCATTTATTTGTATTTCTTCTTTTGAGAAATGTCTATTCAGCTCATTAGCCTGCTTTTAAATCAGACTTTTTTTTTTACTATTTAATTGTTTGAGTTTTTTATGTATTCTGGATATTAATCCCTTTTCATATGCATAGTTTGCATATATTTTCTCTAATTCTGTCTTTTCTCTCTGTGGATTGTTTCCTTTGCTGTTCAGAAGCTTTTTAGTCTGACATAAACCCATTTGTTTATTTTTGCTTTTGTTTCCAGTGTTTTAGAAGTCTTCTTCATAACATCTTTGCACAGTCCTATGTCCTGAAGTCTGTCCCCTATGTTTTCTTCTAGAAGTTTTATAGTTTCAGGTCTTACATTTAAGTCTATAATCCATTTTGAGTTGATTTTGGTATATGGTGAGAGTCAGGGGTCTAGTTTCATTCTTCTGCGTATGGATCTCCAGTTTTCCCAGCACCATTTATTGAAGAGACTGTCCTTTCTCCAATGTATGCTCTTGGCTCCTTTGTTAAAAATCAGTTGGCTGTAGGTACATGGAATTATTTCTGAATTCTCTATTCTGTTCCATTGGTCTGTGTGTCTGTTTTTCTGCCAGTACCATGCTGTTTTTATTACTATAGATTTGTAGTATATTTTAAAGTCAGGGAGGGTGATGTCCTCCACTTTGTTCTTTTTGCTCAGGATTGTTTTGGCTGTTAAGGTCTCTTGTTGTTGCATATAGATTTTTTAATTGTTTTTTTCTACTTCTGTGAAGTATGTCATTGGTAGTTTGGTGAGGATTGCATTGAATCTGTAAATCACATTAGGTAGCATGCTCATTTTGATGATATTGATTCTTCCAATCCATGGACATGAGATGTCTTTCGATTTTTTCTTTGTTTTTTTTTTGTTGTTGTTGTTTGTTTCTTTGTTTGTTTTTATGTTCTATAGTTTTCCTTGTAGAAAACTTTCACTTCCTTTATTAAATTTATTCTTAGGTATTTTATTTTTGGTTGTTGTTGTTGCTATTGTAAATGAGATAGCTTTCTTGATTTCTTTTTCTTCAAGTTTGCTGTTGGTGTATAGAAATGCTACTGATTTTTGTATGCTGTGTATCCTTTAACTTTACTGAATTTGTTTATCAGGTCTAGGAGTTCTTTGGTAGAGTATGTAGATTTCTTTTTATAGGAAACCATGTCATCTGCCAACAGAAACAACTTGACTTCCTCCTTTCCAATTTGGATGTCCTTTATTTCTTTCTTTTGCCTAATTGCTCTGGCTAGGACTTCTGGTACTCTGTTGAATAAAAGCAGTGAGAGTAGGTATCCTTGTCTTGTTTCAGTTCTTAGAGGAAAAGATTTCAGCTTTTCTCCTTTTGGTATGATGTTAGCTGTGGGTTTGTCATATATAGCCTTTATTATTTTAAGATACTTTCCCTATATACCTAATTTGTTGGGAGTTTCTATCATGAAGGGATGTTAAATCTTATCAAATACTTTTTCTATGTCTATTGAGACAATATCTTTTTAATTTCATTTTGTTGATGTGATGTATTAAATTTATTGATTTGAATATCTTGAATCATCCTTGCATCCCTGGGATAAATCTCACTTGATCATGGTGTATAATCTTTTTGATGTACTGTTGGATTCTGTGCTAGAGTTGTATTGAAGATTTTTGCATCTCTGTTCACTAGGGATATTGACCTGTAATTTTCTTTTTCTGTTGTGTTCTTGCCTGGTTTTGGTATCAGGGTAATGCTGGCCTTATAGCATGAGTTTGGAAGAATTTCATCCACTTCAATTTTTTAAAATAGTTAAGAAGTATTGGTATAAATTCTTCTTTAAATGTTTGGTAAAATTCAGCAGTAAAGCCATCTGGTCCTGGGTTTTTCTTCATTTGGAGACTTTTTATTACTGATTCAATTTCATTTCTTGTTATTAGTCTATTTATAACCTATAAATAGGTTTTCTATTTCTTCTTGGTTCAGTCTTGGTAGGTCATATGTGTCCAGGAATTTATCCATTTCCTCTAGATTTTCATATAATTGACATGTAGTTGTTCATAACAGACTCTGACAATCCTTTACATTTTAGTGGTATCAGTTTTAATGTCTCCTTTTCCATTTCTGATTGTATTTATTTGGGTCTCTCTTGCTCTCTCTCTCTCTCTCTCTGGTTAGTCTGTGTTGGTCAATTTTGTTTATCTTTAAAAAAACAACTTTTTACTCTATTGATATTTTGTATTATATTTATAGTCTCAATTCAACTTAATTCTTTGATTTTTATTATTTCTTTTCTTCTACTTATTTTGGGTTTGGTTTGTTCTTGCTTTTCTAGTTCCTTGAGGTGAACTCTTAAGTTGTTTATTTGAAACCTTTCTGGTTTTTAATGTGGGCATTTATTGCTATAAACTTTCCTCTTAATACTGCCTTGGCTGTATCCCATAGGTTTGAATATGTTGCATTTCTGTCCTCATTTGTTTCAAGAATTTTTAAAATTTCCTTTCTAATGTCTTCTTTGACAGCCTGGTCATTCAGGAACATGTTGTTTAATCTCCAGGTATTTGTGTAGTTGTGAAAGTTCTTCTTGTTATTGATTTCTAGTTTTATTCCATTACAATCAGAAAAAAACTCTTTATATATTTCAATTTTTTTGTATGTTTGAGACTAGTTTTGTGGCCCAGCATATGGTCAGTCCTGGAGAACATTCCATGTGCTGATGAGAAGATGCATATTCTGTAGTGGTTAGATGAAATGTTCTGTAAATGTCTGTTAGGTACATCTGGTCTTTGGAGCCATGTAAATCTGACATTTCTTCGTTGATTTTCTGTCTCGATGATCTGTCCAATGCTGAAAGTGGGATGTTAAATTCCCCAACTATTATTGTGTGGTTGTTTATCTCTCCCTTTTGATCTGATATTTGCTTCATATACCTGGTTCTATAGTTGCAGGATATTTTTACAGTCTTCAGGCTTTTCTCTATATAGGATCATGTTATCTGCAAACAGGGACAATTTGACTTCATCTTTTACAATCTGGATGCCCTTAATTTTTTCTTTTCCTGCTTGGTTGCTCTGGCTAGTATTTCAAATACTATGTTACATAAGAGAGTTTTGAGTGGACATCCTCATCTTGCTCTCATTCGTAAGGGAAAAATTTCCTACTTTTCCCCATTCAAGATGATGTTGGTGGTAGGTTTGTCATATATGGCTTTTATTGTGCTGAGATACTTTCCTTCTTTACCTAATTTGCTGAGAATCTTTATCATGAACGGATGCTGAATTTTGTCAAATGATTTTTTTGCATCTATTGAAATTATCATATAGTTTTTGTCCTTGATTTTAATCTTGTAGACTTGTTTCATATTTTTAATTTTTTATTTTTGGTCTTCCTGGATTGTTTCAAAACAGCTGTCTTTGGATCAAAAGTTCTTTCCTCTGTATGATTTATTCTGTTGTTGAGACTCTCTGATGTGTTTCTTATTTCATCCAGTGGACTCTTCAATTCCAAAATTTCTGCTTGATTTTTTTAATAATATTTGTCTTTGTTAAATTTCTCATTTAGATCATGAATTGTTTTTCTGTCTGTATTCTCCTGTGTCTGTGAGTTTCCTTAATATTATTAATTCGAATTCCTTTTCCAGCAAGTCAGCAATTTCTGATTCTTTGGGATGTTATTCGAGTATTATTGTGTTACTTTTGTGGTATCATGTTTCCTTGTTTTTTCATATTTCTTATTTCCCTGAATTGATATCTATGCATCTGGTGAAACGGTCACTTCTTTGAAATATTGTAGAGGTCTTGAATGGGGAAGGACTTTCACCTGTGAATCAGTATGAGGTCACTAGGTGGGGCTGCAGAGAGGGGACACAGCCAGCTGCTTCTCAGGCAAGGCCATGTAACAGGCCTGCTGATAGGGGCCCAGCCAGCCATTTCTCAGAGAGTGGGCAAGGCCACAAATCAGACTGTCATGAGGGCATCCCACCAGCTGCTTCTCAGGTTGTGGGTGAGGCCACTAGGAGGGACTGTGAGACCTCCTAATTGCTTCTCCAGGAGGGCATAGATATGTTTTACTTCCACTGGCCCAGGGGTGTGTTCATTAGGGTAGGAACCTAGAGCTGCTTTTTTAGATTCGGAGCTTGGGTGCACAGAACTCAGCCCACTGATAGGGATGTGGGGTATGCTTGTCTGATGTCTGACCAGGGATGTGGGTGTGAGTCTGTTCAGCAGGCCTGGGGTTGGTTTCCCAGACATGCAGGGCTGGAGTCACAGCCAACTCTGGGTCCTGGTCTCAAGCCACTGGGACCAGAGCATCCCAGTGCACTCTCTTATGAGTGCACTGGGATGATTGGAGAGCCTTAAGGCTGGGAAAACACTGTGGCTACTGGCCCCAGGGCAGGACATGCTCCCACAATGACTCTGATTTCAAAATGGCTCCATCGTACATTGGCTTGGGTCATGGGGGTGGGGGATGTGAAGTGCCCTGTGCGTGCTCTTGTTCTAGAGCCATGCAGTACATGTATTCTAGGCAGCTCCCCACACTTGGCTCCAGACTTGCAAGGGCTGCAGTAGGAACTGCAGGCCTCTGGTATTGATAGGGGTTGATGTGGGCCCTCTGCCTATCTTTTGCCCCCACAAGGGAAAAATCTCTAATGTGCTGATCCTGGCAGCAGAGATGTGGTGGCTGAGGCCATGTGCCTCTCTTTCTTCTCTATGCTGCCATCCTGAGCCTTTGTGCTCCACAGTGGTCTCACCAGTCTCCTGCTGTGCTCCTGCTCTCTCCCACAGGTGCCCCTATTGATATTTAGTGGTCTATTTTTTTTTTTTTTTTGTCTTTTGTCTTTTTTCCGTGTCCGGCAATGGATCGCAACCCTCAGTGTTGCCCCCGTACCGGACCGGGGACCGGCAACGGGATTGCAACCCTCGGTGTTGCTCCCGCGCCTCGCTCAGCCAGTGAGCGGGAACCGGTCTGTATGTGGGATCCGAATCCTCGGGCGGGAGCGCCGCCGCGCTTCCCAAGCGGCGCACTATCCAGTGCGCCACCGGGCTGGCCCTCAATAAACTATTTTTTTTTTTTTTTTGTCTTTTGTCTTTTTTCCGTGTCCGGCAATGGATCGCAACCCTCAGTGTTGCCCCCGTACCGGACCGGGGACCGGCAACGGGATTGCAACCCTCGGTGTTGCTCCCGCGCCTCGCTCAGCCAGTGAGCGGGAACCGGTCTGTATGTGGGATCCGAATCCTCGGGCGGGAGCGCCGCCGCGCTTCCCAAGCGGCGCACTATCCAGTGCGCCACCGGGCCGGCCCATAGTTGTCTATTATTTTTTTGTGAGCAAAACGTGCCCTGGACAGCCCTAGTCCATCATCTTGCCCCAACCTCCTTCCTGTTATTTCCTTTTAACTTCTCTTGCTATTTTATACTATGGGGACACATTTTAAATTATGAATTAAGCAACAACAACTCACTATTAACACAAAATTCTGTGACAAACAAAATCCATTTGTTTAAAAAGTTGGAAAATCTCTTTTTAAACCTGTACGAGACCTAGACAAGGCCTGGTCTCTTCCTTTGAGTAACTACACAAAGCTGCCATCACGCAAACAATTTTTGCAACTTCTATTTTGGAATTGCCTTCAAGAGCCTGTAGCAAATTCTTCTGAATAACTTTAGAAACTGTAAATTACAATCTTCTGAGGTGCATATTTTGAAATAGCCAGTCATTCAAAGCAATTTCTGAGAAGTAAGATTAGGAGATCAAGTTAATAAGTCACTATTTTCCTAGTCTTAAATTTTATTTCTTCTTTCTATAAAGAGTTCCAAGCAATTCTCTCATAAGCCTACAATTTTGCTCTCTCCAAGGACAAACATCCTTGGCTTTCTATACAGTGTAATTCAAATGTTTTGTTAACATGCCATTTCAGTGGTTGCTTAACCCTTTTCCATGGAGAGGGTTTCTCTAAGTCATCTAAGTACTTTTAAAAATCATTGAGGATTCACTAGATCTCAGTAGATCCTGGGAACCTAATTTTGAAAAAGCTACTAACAGTCTTTGGGATGCTTGTTCAAGTGAGGGAATCTCTGCTTTGTCTTCTTATTCCAATTCACACTTTTGTTCTTATCCTAGCAACCTCATGATGACAGATTTGTATAGAGGAAAAGCACTGAATTTCAAATCCTAAATATATAGTTTTAAATCCCAGACCCACTGTTAACTAGCCGACCTTAGCAAGTGACGATCTCTTTGAGGGTCTGCTAGGTAGGGATATATTAACAACTCACCTGAAGGTTGAGTTATGAAAAGAGTCATACTAGACCATGTGTGTAAAGCACCTAGCATAGTCATTGGCACATAGGAGTTTGATAAAAAGAAGCAATTATTGTCAATTTCTCACCACTAGTCAAGTCTACATACGTTGATCACTATTTCTCTAATAATACATTAAATAATGAATTATTAATAATGAATTCCATAGAGGTCCTCAAGCTTTTCTCATTATTCTCAGCATTGGCTAACATCTAAGTGAACTGGTCCCTTGAAAATAGTCAGATATTTTTGAAACAGATGAGAATATTTGTTCCAAAGAAGAGAGTCTTTGGAAGACAATTATTATATGTTGTTAAAAGAATAAGAAAGAAAATGCAAGGATTAAAAGAATAGATAACAATTCACAATCTAGTTTTAATCTTATTGTTTCTGAATATGACCTTTGAGTTCCACAGGTATCTGTCTTTATAGGGAAGAGTGCAGTTAATGTTGTGCCATAAATTTTGACTTCCCTTCCTTTAATCTTAGGAAAGACAAACTTTTCTATAGAAAGCTTAACCCTTAAGTTTCTGACTCTCTTCAAATAAATATTGAGAGTGAATATTAGGGTTCAGAAACTTATAATATGGGCTTGCCTTTAAAAATTTCAGCTGACTCAACATTGATGTTTTTTGACCACCCCTGCCAGCAGTCTGAATGTAGGACAAACCAGAATGTCCACGGTTGGTCATCAGTCTTGCCACAGCTTTCTTGATGAAGACCTGCAATCCTGTTTCGTATAGGTTTGCTCTCAACAGGACTCCACATTAACAACCAACCTGAACATAGTAAGTGTTCAATAAATATCTATTGAATCTATGAATGAATGAACGGGTGTTATCGGAACATAAATAACATGTATTTAGCACAAGTTGTAAAAGGGAAAGAAAAGCTTTTGGAGAGAGATTAAATTGGAGTTGAGTCTCTAGTGATGAATGGAAATTTGTTGGTGGTGAATGTGGAATGTTGTGGAAAAATAGCCAGGCATAAAGAACTATATTAGTTAAAACACAATGAAGAGAAAAGGAAACTTAAGGTGAGGACCTACGAACAGTTTTCAAAGCACTATTTAGATATAAACCTGAAGAAGTAGGCAGAATCTAGGTCATAAAGGACTTTGGTGTCAAATTAAGAAGTTTAAATTTGACTCTGAAGGTGATGGATGGTCACATAATATGGGGGGGGATTTAACAATGAGATAACTTGATCAAATATGTTTGGGGGTTTTTTATGGATCACTTTAGCAGGTGTGTGTAAGATCGATTTGAGGAGGGCAGGAGTGAGACCTGAGTCCAGAAGACAAAACTGCTAGGTGTTCAATGTATATTTTTAAAAAAATAAATATGGTAAAAATGGGGACAACTGTGATTTTAATAATTGCAAGGATGACGATGCTGCTGATGACTGTACACCTAACAGCTGTCAAAGGCTTACCATGCATCAAGTCCTGTGCTCAGCACTTTATGTTATAGGCTCATTTAATTATCACAACAGATCTACAAGGAAGGAACCTACATTATTTCATTTTATAGTTATGGAAATTGAGGCACAGAGAGATTAAAAAATGTTTCTCTTCACTGCTGTGACATTCTTCCTCAAAGCTCATAAGCTCAGTCTAAAAATAGAAAGCATCAGATAAACCCAGTTGAGGGTAATTCTATAAAATACTTGACCAGTATGCTTCAAATGTCAAGATTATAAAAGATAAGGAAAGATGGAGGAGCTAGTTTCTTTGCTTTGATAATTGTACTACGGTTATATAAGAAATCAGTTATTATTACAAAAACTTGAGTGTTGGGCATATTGAAACTCCACATGTCAAGATTATAAAAGATAAGGAAAGATGGAGGAGCTAGTTTCTTTGCTTTGATAATTGTACTATGGTTATATAAGAAATCAGTTATTATTACAAAAACTTGAGTGTTGGGCATATTGAAACTCCACACTATCTTTGCAAATATTCTGTAAATATAAAAATATTTCAAAATAAAAAAGTTTCTAAACCATCTATGTGCCCATAGAACATGGCAGGCAAAATACAAGATGAGCCTGAACTATTTTGTAGTGCTGGAAAGTAGGTAGTAAAAGAATTAAAAGATGCAGGAGCCAATCTGAAAGAACTCCCAATGGTCCAAAACAATTTGAGAAACTATATAAATAACAATAGTGTTGAATTATAAGCCAAATAATAAAATGCATATCTCTAAGTCCATACTTAGAATCCATATAAATGAATAATTGAATAAATAACTAAGTGAGGTTTAAGAGACAAATCTTCCTTACAGAGGAATTCCAAATAAGTGTAGAAAAAATACAAGTAGAAAATCACCATTAGAACACCACGTGTTAATGGCTGCAGGAAAGAGCCACTGCCAAGTGCTAAAATTAGTGGGTGAAACTTTAAGGAGAAAGAGAATATTTTCATATCTGTGAAGTATCACCACAAAAATATTTTTTAGTTATTGTGATGGTTTTAACATATATCTACCAATTCTTAGATACTCTCCCTTCAAGAAGTAGAGTGTAATTCTTCTTCCTTTGAGTGTAGACTGAACTTATTCACTTTTAACCTATAGAATATGAAAAGGGGAAAGGATAATTTATAGTGGAGACACCAGGCAGAAACCACCTTAAACAAGTGATTAAAGTTATCATGCCCTGTTGTGAGTCACGTTGCTTTCATATCCCTCCCATATGATACAATGAGACGGGTACATCAGCTCTGTGGTATTTTCCCCAAATCCATTAGCCCAGTTAAATAATGAAAACAAATCAGACAAACCCAAATCAAGGGACACTTTACAAAATACCTGACCAATACTCTTCAAAAGCATATCACGGAAAATCGAACTGAGAAACAATTGCAGATTGGAAGAGACAAAAGGACGACGTGACAACCAAAGGCAGTGCGGCATCCTGGATTGATCCTTGGAACAAAAAACTAACATAGTGGGAAACTGGTGAAATCTGAATCAAGTCTACTTTTTAGTTAATAATACTGTACCAATGTTAAGTTCTCAGTTTCAGTAATATACTATGTAATGTAAAGTGCCAACAGTGTGGGAAGCTGAGTGAAGGGTATCTGTGAAATCTCTTAACTATATTCTCAACTCTTCTATAAATCTAAATTTTTTTCAAAATTAAAAAATAATTTTAAGCACCCAGAGACAAAGACAGTAATGAACTATTTATAGCAAATAAAAAAAGGTACTAAAGAAGAAAGGATTAATATTATTCATAATGAGAAAAATTCAGATTGAAATAACACTGAAACATCATTCATTATTTATCAGGTTGGCAAAATTAGAAAAGTTTGGAAAGCACTTTGTTGGTAAATTTATAGAGAAACAGAAATTCTTATACATCGGTGGTAGAATAAAACTCCACAAATAAAAACAACGCACACATAAGGCCCCGTTTGTAAGAGCAAATTTCTATATAATTCTAGTTAATAAGGGATATTGATAAAGGACGTATTGAATAAATGGCAGTGCAATAATAGATCTATGCTATAGAGTCATGAAATAGAACAAGAAAAATTTCTATGCATTAAGATGGAACGATGTACAGAAAATATTAAGTAACAAAAAGACAAGACATATTGGTTTATTCCTATACAAAATTTAGTGTTCTAAATTTTTGCATAAGAATAAAGGAGAAATAAGAATTAATCTATCTACCTACACATATACTTGCCTAGTTTTTTTATAAAATAAACACAGAACAGATAAATCAGAAAATAATGATTTTTGCTGCCTATATATGGGTACGGAAATGGGTTGGAGTAGGTAGAGATGAAAATCATATTTCTTTGAGTATACCCTTTTATTTAGTTTTGACTTTAATCAAGTAAATGTTTTATTCTAAAAATAAAACTGAAGAAAAAAGCACAATAAAAAATCTTAAAATTAATCACAAGGAAAAACAAATAAATCTATCTGTATATCAAATTGATAATATAACTACACAGACAAAAGTATTATTTCAAATAATTTTTGAGTGCAGTGCTTTAAATGCCCATTCTTTATAGAATATTTCCTACAGGCTAAAAAAATCTTAAAAATTTTAAAAACTGCAGAGAAATTTCTAAAATGTATAGCTATATTTTTAATAGTAATATACTGGCACTTTAATTGAGAGCTACTTATGAATATTGTAGAATAAAGCATTTAAATAAATATATTGTTATTACAAAACAAGATTTTTTCCAGATAAAAGGGAGGAGATACAAATATAAAAGATGTCATTTAAAAACTCCATATATTAAATTTGAATCAGAAATATCAATATGAACTCATGATTTTTAACAATGCATCTCCTAGCTGTCTACTAAAGTGTCCTGGAAGCACTGGCACCTAGAAGGAAGGAGGACACCTAGCACACAGATCTTCTTTTCAAACTGCCAATCCTCTCTGAAAGGAGCAATGTCTTTTTAAATATGGCTGGTTCCACATCTTGAGCAGATAAAGTACAAGGTGAACCCGACACATTTCGTTGAGCCACAAAAAAAAAAAAAAAAAAAAAAAAAAATTAAGGTCAAATGACAAGAAGGCACTATCATCCAAAATATATAGTTTACATTAGGGTTCACTCTTGGTGTTACACATTCTATGGGCTTGAATAAATTTATAATGACATGTATCCACCATTAAAGTATCATACAGAGTAGTTTAACTGCCCTAAAAATCCTCTGTGTTTTGCCTATTCATCCCTCTCTCTTCCCAACCCCTGGCAACCACTGATCTTTTTATAATATATTTTTGCTTTTTCCAGAGTGTCATATAGTTGGAATCACAGTTGGCTTCCCAAATATGTAGGGGACTGGTTCCAGGAACCTCATGTATACCAAAATCCAAGATGCTCCAGTCCCACATTTGGCCCTGCTGAACCCACGGATGTGAAAATTTCCATGAATTTTGGATCTATGGTTGTTGGTGAAACACACAGATGTAGACCCTGCATACAAGTAGACCTGCAAAGTTCAAACCCGCATTGTTCCAGTCGACTGTAGTAGTAGCGTTTTCACATCGGCTTCTTTCACTTAGTAATATGTATTTAAGGTTTCTCCTATCTTTTCATGCCTTGATAGTTCATTTCTTTTTAGTACTAAAAAATATTCTGTTGTCTCAATTACCACAGTTTATTTATCCGTTCAGCTACTGAAGGACATCTTGTTTGCTTCTGTGTTTTGGCAATTATGAATAAAGCTGCTATAAATATTTTTTTAACGTTTTTGTGTATACATAAGTTCTCAGCTCTTTGGCGTAAATACCAAGGAGCACAATTGCTGGATCATATGGTAAGAGTATATTTAGTTTTGTAAGAAACCGCCAAACTGTTTTCCAAGGTGGCCGTATCATTTTGCAGTCCCACCAGCAATGAGTGAGAATCCCTTTCGCGCCACATTCTTGCCAGCATCTGGTGATGCCAGTGTTCTGGATTTTAGCCATTCTAATAGTTGTATATCATTTTGCAGTCCCACCAGCAATGAGTGAGAATCCCTTTCGCACCACATTCTTGCCAGCATCTGGTGATGCCAGTGTTCTGGATTTTAGCCATTCTAATAGTTGTGTAGTGGTAGCTCCTTGCTGTTGTAATTTGCATTTCTGTGATGATATGTGACGTGGAGCATCTTTTCATGTGCTTATTTGCTATCTGTGCATTTTCATTGATGAGGTGTCTGCTAAGGTCTTTGGGCCATTTTTTCAATTGTGTTGTTTGTTTTCTTATTGTTAAGTTTAAGGAATCTTTGTACATTTCAGATAATAGTCCTAAATCAGATATGTCTTTTGCAAATATTTTCCCCCAGTCTATGACTTCTTTTTTAATTTTTAATTTTAATAAAGTCCGGATTATCAATTCTTTCTCTCACAGATTGTGCCTTTGGTGTTGTATGTTAAAAGGCATTGCCAAACCCTAGGTCATCTAGATTTTCTCCTGTGTTATCATCTAGGAGTTTTATAGTTTTAATTTATACATTTAGGTCTGTGATCTATTTTTGAGTTAATTTTTTAAAGGATGCAAGTTTGGTGTCTAGATCCTTTTTTCTTTTTGTGTGTGGATATCCAGTTGTTTCAGCACCATTTGCTGAAAAGACTATCCTTTTTCCATTGTGTTGCCTTCGCTCCTTTGTCAAAGATCAGTTGAGCATATTTATGTGGGTCTATTTCTGGGCTCCCTATTCTGAAAATATTGCTTTTTCATCCTATTGTACATGGATATAAACATCAAAGATGCCAATCATTTCAAAGCAGTGAAACTGGCTCATGTTCTTCTGACTGGTAAACTCCTCTCAGAACCAACTGCTTTACTTACATGATTTTTTTCCAGGACTTTCAGCCAGAAATTGCTATAAAAGTGAGCTCTTAAAACAATTTTTTTCTATAACTTGAAACCAAACTAAACCATTTCAAACAGTTACTAAAACAAGCAGTGACTTACATTTTTATCAAAATGTAACTCATTTTTATCCGTCTGGTATAACTCTATATAATTCAGAGATGTCAACAAGCTACTATCTTTGCACAGTGGTATGCAAGTGTATGATATGCTTTGTTTATGCAGGGGTAAAAAATCTAGTTTTGGTACATTTCTTTGCTAAAGTACCATTTTAATATCTAAAGTCTGTGCTAACACAGGTTGGGAATCAGGAGAAAGTGCCAGAGCAGAAGCCCTCCCTCCCTCCGTTGCCATTAGCACAGGTCTCCAGGGCACGCTTTTTCTCTTGGGTTTCTATGTTTGTTTTACTCACTGCCTCCCGTTCCTCTGCTTAGGACATTTTAGGAATAAGCCAGAAAATGCTCAGCACAGAAGCCTCCCTACTACCTGAAAAACTGAGCTTTGAACATCACACAGAAACAGTGAGGTAAGTCATTCAAAAAACAAATCAGTAGAATGATTTTTAAAGATGTAGCATTACTGTATCATAAGACATTCCTATTGGAATATTGGCCTTACTTTTCCCACTTCCCAACAGGGAAATATGACTTTGCTATAGTATCAAAACAAAATATGATGTGAACATTTGGTAAAGTTTACAAAAGTGCTTTTTTCCATGTTTGTATTAAAAAGTAAAAAGCATAAGAAAACTTAAAAGCAATCAAGTTTGTTAGTTATTTACACCCCAAACTCATAAGTTTGCCTTTTAACCTTTTACTTATTATTATAGTATTAGGTAAAAGTGCATTTGACAAGAAAAGTTGAATGTTTATTCCAAGATCTTGTTTGAATATCCCATTGTTAAATATCAGGAACAATAAGGTGCTGGAACCAAAAATAAACCTATGTTACTTGGGAATTGGCCACTTCTTCTAGTGGAAATGTCAAAGCATGACAAATAAATTTCAGAGCAGGTTATTTGAGCAACCTTGCTTTCCCAATCTTTACAATTATTGCCATCTGATTTGTCTTCGACATTTAGCTAGTATTTGAAACTATATTGAGAAGTTAAGAAAATGTATTTTGTTAAAAATCATCTTGAAAATTTAGTTAAATCAGCCCCCAAACCAAAATTATTTCTTTCAAATCTCATGACAATATCGGCTTCAAGTGAAGCCTGGTCCAGAACACACGGGAAAGCTTTCATTCTCCAGGGCAATGGAGAAGAGCACCTGTTATTAACCTCACCATAAAAAGGCAGCAAAAGGTGAACAAATGAATGGTTATTGTGGAAGAGCAAGAGCTAGATGGAAATGTATATTTATGACATGTACATGCATATTGAAAATAAAAGAGTATATTTAGGAGTTGTCTCCAATCTTCTAATAACACATATCTAATACACTGCTGACAATATTTGCATGAGTTTTCTTATGAAATGAGGGGATGAAATGAGTCAGAATGCTAGACTTCAACATTTGCAATATTATCATCTGGACCCTTCATTGTTTAGTGCATATTACCAGAAGAAAGTGTTAGAAATTACCCCTTCTTTATATCCCATATACAAGGCAACTTTTCTGACATATGAATTCTTTGGGTAATCTTTAAAAAGTATGATGCACAGTAAAACAAGGACATTATATATTGACTTTTGTAAACGTTTTCCTTTTTTCTCTATGTGAATTTTTTCATAACTTAGAAATGTTTTGTATAAAACATGATATTATTTTCTGTAATTATTCTAAAGTGCCAAATGAGCTATGTTATTATTTTTAAATCTATTCCTTAAGTCTAATAAGAAGCCTATTAATAAAATCATTTATATATTTAAATCCCCAAATTGGCAACCAGCAAAGTATAAATCCATCCTATTGTTATTAGGTGAAGTTTTGTTAGTGTTTGCACATGTGGATCTAGAGATATAACTGTTTGTATATATAAAATGTATGCATTATTAAATGCCTTAAAAGTATTGTGCAAAATGTAACCATAGTGTTCTGCTTAAGTTTTACCTTATGATTTCTTTCCTGAAAAAGTAAGAGAACTGCTCAAGATTGCGATTTCAAAATATCACTAGATCCACATTTTTTTTAAAATAAAATGATCGTTATTAAACTGGGCATTTAATTCAGAAATCCAAATCTAGATAGATGAATTTTCCCTAAATAGCAAATTGAGTCAACTTTGAATAGTTAATTTATTTTCAGACATGAACACTTCCTCTGCCATAAAATCTCCCCATTTGGTCCAGTTCCATCTGTATTTCTTGCTTGTTTTAAATGGCTGAAACAAACATGGTCACATCTCAAGCTTTCCTTATGCACCCAGGAAAGAAGCAAAGAGGGTACACCATAGTGCTACTCTGGTAATCATTGATGAAAAAGCATCAGGGAAAAGCAGTCACCTGTGTTTGTTCAAGGAAATCTGATCCTGATAAGCAATATTAAATGTTTTATAGACCTGAGGTCCTACTTAAGGATTAAAAAAATCAATACACATTCTACCCAGCTTGTTTGTTGTAATAACACTGCATATATTGCTGACCATACACTGTCACTTTCTCTTGACTGAAGTGCTTCTTTCAAATATGTGTACGTTTCTCCCTGAGCACTAGGTAACAGAATCATTACCAACATAATAATCAACTTAGGATTTGCTCTATGTAACTGGAATTATTTAATGACACATTCCACTAGAAATTATGGCGGTACTTTAGTACAGTGCATTCTTCTCCCTGCAATATTCTTTTTTATCATCAGAGCTCATAGTTTCTAATGTGTGACTGCAAATGTACACAAAGGATTGAAAGAAATCTTCCGATAAACATAGAATTAGTTTGTGTCTGGAGGTGGATACTAAAAGGTATAAAACATGATTCTTGGCATTTAGGAGTTTATGATCCAGTTGGCGGAACCCAGGTAAGTACATGGGAAACAGTTGAGTGACAGGCAGTGACAAATGCCAAAACAAAAGATAACAGCAGTAATTTCCAAAGGAGTTTCAGAAGGTGATAAATGTAGGTTGACACCTCAATAAAGGCCTCAAGCATTTGAGAGGAAAGGCACCATGGGACGATGCCTGAACTGGATCTGGAAAGACTGAGGGGAAGAAAAGAATCAGTTCAAATGTCACCTCCACCGTCTAGACTTTCCTGGCTTTCCTGGGTACAGCTAATGGCTTCTTTATGTTCCCATCAAATGCTTTACAAGCAATGGCACTTGTTGCAATATATTATATTTAATTTCTTACCTCTTTCTGTTCCCCCTCCCACCTCCTTCTTCTATCCCTGTGAACTGCTAAAGGGCAGAGCAGGATCTTCTTCATCATTATATTCCCAGTGCCTTGAAGGTGCTCAATAAATATTTGTTGAATGCATTTTTGAATGATTGGAAAGCAATACAAGCAAAGGCACAGGGCAGAAATAAGCACAACACACTCAGACTTTATTGAAAGAACTGGCTGTGCAGGTGAAAGAGTTTCAGGATAATAAAATTAGTTTAAATTGTTAGGGAGAAGTTAGACTTACGGGGCCTTTGTGTCCACAGTGGTATTATCTTCTCATTGCTGGGCTCGTGATCCTACTTTCTCTTGGTCAGTCAATCCCACTATTGCCCAACCTTCTGTGACTGAAAGGTAACACTAATAAGACCGGTGATCCTCTTTCAGTATTAATATTTGGGCTTCATTCTGCCCAATGTTAAATCATTGGAGAGTTCTGTGACATACTGAAAGTGAATTTTATAAAGATTAATCTGGCGAAGTACAGAATGAATTGGAGGACTAACAGCTATTGCAAAATACCTGTCTAGAAAAGATAGCAATGGAGGTTTAAAGGAAAGCTCACTAGGAAGAATGGAAGAAACTGGTATTGATAAGCTATGAGACAGGATAATAAGGAAATGGAAAGAGTTCTACATGGCTCCACGTTTCTGTGAGAGGGTAACTGAGCTGTTGAAAGTAGTAAACCTAGGGAACTGTTCCAGGGAAAAGACAACCAGGTTGTGTAAGACATGCAGAGTTGTGGGTGAGGACAAGACACATAGGGGGAATAGCTTAGAAATGTGAGAGGGCACTTCCGGAAATAGACGTGGCAATCTAAAAGTAGCAAGAGTTGATGCCGTGAGTGTTGGTAAGATTTCAATCACAGAATGTGTAAGACATGCAGAGTTGTGGGTGAGGACAAGACACATAGGGGGAATAGCTTAGAAATGTGAGAGGGCACTTCCGGAAATAGAAGTGGCAATCTAAAAGTAGCAAGAGTTGATGCCGTGAGTGTTGGTAAGATTTCAATCACAGAAGAGAGCTCTGGACCAGGAAGCAGGAAAATATCTGTGTCCTTAAGTCACTCAATCTCTTTCCCTCTGTAAATCAAGGATAATACCTTTGTTATTTCCCTCACAGGGAATATGTAAAGATCAAATGGGGGTAAGTTTTAAAAACATGACATTATGTAAATATATATTGCTATTCTTCTCCATACTTATTTACCTGTCTGACCCATGATCATCTTTCATAATAAAAATGAATCAATGCATGATAATTAGGATAATAATATTACAACTAAGTAATCACGAAAACACATATGATTATTAATATAAAAATGAATCGAATTTATCTTCCACTCTGCAGTTTAAGAAGAACTGTAAAGCAATGTAAGATAAAACATAGAAAAGTAATTTTGTTTCTGTAGCTTAGTATGTGCCAAGCATTGTGTAATGATTTATACACATTATTTAACTTAATCTTTATAGCAGGAATTATCCTACTATATCAATGTGGGATGTAAGACAAAGAGCATTTAAGTAATTTTTCTATGGCTCACACAGCTAATGCCATATCAGCATCTAATCTAAAATGACAGTACCATTATTGTTTTATTCTACCACTCGTAGAGGACAAAAATATGGTCAATTAAAACACGACATGCCATCGATTGCAATTTATGCCCAATTTTCAGAGATGTTAAGTGTACAGGGAAAAGAACATCTTGTAACTGATGAAATATTGAAAGTGATAGCTACAATCTTTTGTACTACACAATAAATACCACCTCCCATGAGAAAAGTGACTTATAAATTCCTGTTTCAGGGTTATCACTGTTTCTCTGATACTTAGTAGCACAATCAGCTAGGTTTGAAGTACGGTCCAATGGATTTTAAAGTCACAAGAAAGGGGACAAATGTCTATCCATCAGCTCCTTTTCATGGTCTTTCCCATTAAGAAGAATCGCGGCAGGATTTGAGGATTTTCAAGTTGTCCTGAACATAAAACCACTACTGACATCATTCAGAGACAAATGTCTATCCATCAGCTCCTTTTCATGGTCTTTCCCATTAAGAAGAATTGCGGCAGGATTTGAGGATTTTCAAGTTGTCCTGAACATAAAACCACTACTGACATCATTCAGGTTTTTGTGCTGTAGTCAAGATAACTCCACTGTGATAAGAAAGAATCTGGAGATTCTTCTACACAAGGAAGAGACACCATAAAACCCACATCACGCATAAAACAGGTTGTGCAGTTGGCCTCATAAGAAGTCCCATGATTATGAAGATCCAAGATGTATTTTGCTGAAATACAATATAAGTTTTCATTCCACAGAGTTCCCAAAAAATAAAAACTGAGAACTAAAACAGCACAAGGAACATTTGTTTGGCTCAACAATGTGTAGTAAAAGATATTTTTGTTAATTCATCCATATACCTTTACTTTGAAATGATGTCTCAAAGTAAAGTATATGTAAATGTAATACTGAAACTACTTATGAACCATATCTCACAAATCAGAAATTGCATTTTAAGCAGTCAGAAAAATATTCTTTCAAATGCATCATTTATCCTCAGTATCTCTAATGCTGTTTCCAACCCTCAGTCCTACTGATCTCTCTAAACCCACACATCAGCATACAATTATAAGGAGCTGGTGTCACTTTGGAAATCACTACCAAGCCTAGTCTACTTCAGATCTCTTGGACATGTAGTCAAAGAACCCCAAATGGCCGTGAGCTAAATCAACAAAGAGAAAGGGAAAGGAAATGCACACTCAACACAATTATTTTCATTGAGTTAAAAATCTCCAGATAGAATCCCAAGTGTTTAGCTGATCCACATGACAGCGAACACCATGAGGACAGTTCTGGGACTCACTCATCTCTGTATTCCCAGAGTGTGACATAGGGGCTGACACTCCATAAAAGTAAGATGGATGAATGAACAAAAAATAGCAAATCAGTAATTCTCCATAATGACTTAGATAGCTACTAAGTTAATCAAGGCTGGATCATTTTGGCACAGTGTGTGTGTGTATGACATGTCACAAGTGCAACAGCCAGAAGGATGGACAGGTTGACTTGTTATTGGGTACCACAAAGCACTCAAGGGCTAACAGAGCACTTTGGTCAGACAGCTGGGAAATCACCTTTAAGGAGAGAATAAAGAATTGGCCAAGAAGCCTACAGAGAAGAACAGACTGGTCAGGTTGGGATCTGGAAGCCCTAGATGCTGCAAGATAAATGAGGATACCAAAATTTGGAAGAAATTGTATCAGGTAACATACATCAGGGTATAAATAAGCCCTGTGACAACAGATTTCTGTAGAGGACATTGCTTTCATGGGCATGTCCATCCAGTGTGGGTACCAGAATCCTGACCCCAACAGCCATGTAGGAGCCATCCAACCCAGTTTTGCATAATTAGCCATGCATAATTTAAAGGGATTTTGGACTAGAGGCTTTATGACAAATGGATTTACTTATCATTTGTGATTGAAGCCACCCCTTCTAGTGAGAAGGAAATAGAGCATGGCAGATATACATTTATATGATGAACTCTAAAGATAACTGAAGGATATACAGTGGGTTATGCTATCAAACTCCAGGTCCCCTTGCATATATGATAATCTATAATTGGTAGAGCAGGGGAGTCGCTATGGTCCCAGGATAGCTCCCCAGCTGTTGTTTATTTCAGTTGTCAGCAACTGAAATGTACATGCCTGAGTTCGAAGCCCTTGTTACTAATTCATGGTCTTATTTGCTTGCTTTTAATGTTTATTAAATTCTATCACATTTTTGAAACACTTTATTCTCTTTGCTCTGCATTTCATATGTAGTTCACAGGGCATAGTTGGTGCCTCAATAAACACTTTTTGAATGAAGTAGTAAATGGGTAATCATACTTGTGCTGTCAAATACTTATCAGATGCTGACCTGAGGACAAGAACCACAGCTTGGTAAAGCAGTGTAATGTTGACTAGAAAAAATTTCTATAGGAACTTGATGGTTCATAATGTATTCTTATGAACATATCTCATTTTATTCTTGCAGTAGCCCTGTGACTGACATGAAAGTAAATGAATTACATCATAGTGACTGGCAGTATGTATGAGTCACAGAGGAAGGAATGATTGGCTCTATCTGGAAGCATCTGGGAAGGCTTCCTGCAGGTGTTGACCTGTAATGGGTTTTGTGGGCATAATAGGATTTTTTTAGGTAGGCCTGAGAAGGACAGATATTCCAGGTAGAAGGACTAGCATGTTCAAAAGCCGGTGGGCATTATTATTACCATTTGTTAAGGGCTTAACACTCTGTGAGTGAATCTACTTCTAATATTTACGTCTTGTGTTTTTCCACTACAGTGTATTATCTCACTGGCTAATAGAGTGCTAAGCAATCAGCTAGTACATTCTGAAAGACAGGAACTGTAAAACAGCCACAGGATTCCTCAGAAATAACTCATTGGGACATTAGAGTAATATCTAGAAAGAAAGAAATCTAAAGATAAGCAATAATCTAGTAATAATAATTTTAATATAAAATAATAGTAAAAATCAGTAATAATAATTTACTGAAAGTAAATCTAGAACACAGTAGGAAATAGGACCCAACATCAGAGGCAGTCAGCTGCAGGAAACCAAACACCTGATAGACACCCTGAATAAACATAACAACAGTCATGATCCTGACAGTAAGACACTTTAAGTCTCCAACATTGATCACACCCCAGGAGAAGATTAAATTAGTCACCACGGATCAAATGTCCTCATCAACAAGAAATGATTAAGTTTTGTACTGACGAATATGCTAATTACCCTGATTTGATCATCACACGTTGTATACATGTATTGAAATGCAATTCTGTCTCCCACAAATATGTATAATCAATGTTTCAATAAAAATTTTAAATTTAAAATTTTTTTAAAAATTAGTCACTATGAAAACAAACCAAGTATGGTATGTTTCAATAAAAAATTTTAAATTTAAAATTTTTTTAAAAATTAGTCACTATGAAAACAAACCAAGTATGGTTCTACCAAAAAGAAAAGATTTTTTTAAAAGAGCCATGCCAGGTGAATAATTACTAAAAAATAAAATAATTATATAAAATCTGTTAAAATATCCCCACATTTCACAGTAAATATTATTTTTGCTGTAAAAATGTGAAGATATTTTTATAATTTTGCTTTTTAAGTTATTTGAATCTAACGCATTTATTTATGATCATCAGTTACCCAACAATCATGGAACTTGCTTGATAATTCTCGTAAGTGAAGAAATTTTTTGGGCCGGCCCGGTGGCACATTGGATAGTGCGCCGCTTGGGAAGCGCGGCGGCGCTCCCGCCCGAGGGTTCGGATCCCACATACAGACCGGTTCCCGCTCACTGGCTGAGCGAGGCGCGGGAGCAACACCGAGGGTTGCAATCCCGTTGCCGGTCCCCGGTCCGGTGCGGGGGCAACACTGAGGGTTGTGATCGTTGCCGGACACGGAAAAAAAAGACAAAAAAAAGAAATTTTTTTTCCTTTTTGTCTTTTTTCGTGTCTGGCAATGGACCGCAACCCTCGGTGTCGCGCCCATACCAGACCGGGACCGGCCACGGGATAGCAACCCTCGGTGTTGGGCCCGCACCTCGCTCAGCCAGTGAGCGGGAACCGGTCTGTATGTGGGATCCGAACCCTCGGTGGGAGCGCCACCACACTCCCAAGCGGCGCACTGTAGCAGTGCGCCACCGGGCCGGCCCGTAAGTGAAGAAATTTAATCTACAAATTTTATTCAAATGTAACAAAATATTTGTAAATATTAATTAAATACTAATCAAATTTATATAACACTACATTTTAAAACAAATAGATTTTTTGGTTTAATTTATCATGATTTTTCATATTTGGGGGCAAGTAAATTTTATCCTTTAAGTCTCAAACATTTTTGTATACCCCTAAAAAGCAATTAATCCCTGGCATTATATCTGTATATGCACACTGCTTGCCTAATGTATAAAATAGACCTACTTTGAAGATATATATGTATGTGTATATATGAGATATATATTTAAAGTAATGAGACCAAGTTACAGGGTAGATGCATTTTTTTTATTTATTATATTTGACATTTATTATATTTTATTTTCATATTTGAAAATTCATATATTTCATATATTTCATTTTCATATTTGAAAATGTTGTATACTATTTCAGCTTCTTTTCCTATGGTTTACAACATTTTCAAATTCAGAGCTGATCTTTTGTAATTTATGTCTAATGCTATGCAGGAATAGTATGATACATAAAATGGGACCTGTCATATTGTTGCTTCTCTGCACAAATTGTCAGGAATTAAACAGTTTTTAAAGTGCTCAGTTTTTTTTAATACTCCATGCAATAAAATGAAATGAAATAAAATAAAAGAATTTTATATTTTCTAAAAACTATGCCAGTAATCTTGCCAATCAACCTTTCCCAATAGCTTTCTACCAGAAGCATAAGGTAGGAGACTTTAACAAGAAGGGAATTTGATCTAACTATAAATGAGACTAAGTCCCACACTTCATATATCTAAGCAGATTTTGTGAAAGAAGAGTTTTTCTCTGGAAAACACCTTATACAATGTATGAAGACATTCAAGTTTGAATACTTTAAAATAGTGTGCTCAGTTTAACCTGAAAAGCCAACTATCTCAGAAAACACCCCTGAAATCAGTGTGGTGACAGGCATCAAAATCAAGCCACCAACGTTTTATTCTCTTCCTGCCAGTTATTTCATTTTGCTTCTAACTCTGTTTGACTGCAAAATGGAGCAATGAAAATCTTTGTCTGGGTAAATCTTTCCACCGGGCTTGTACTGAAGCCTGTAAGGTGACACTGAGATAAAGAGTAAGCATTCAAAGTAGATAGGTGTGGTAACTCGGTTAACAGATATTCATCCATTATTGCACTTGGTGGTGAGAGTGTGCTCTGTTCTTGAGTCTCAGGGTATAGAGAAACTAAATGAACATCTCTGCCCTAAAAAGCTCAAAATCAAGTATAAAGCTATGGATAAATCATTTATAAATTTAAATCAATGTATTATAATAGAGAGTGCTAAATAAAAATAGAAGCATGTACAAAGTAGAGAGGCAGAACAGAGAAGAGAGAGGTTAATGACATTTTCAGAGTCAAGAAAGAATCACGAGAAAAGGTGATATTCATCCTGGGTTTTAAAGATGAGCAGTAGTTTGCCAGATGGGGGGAAGTTCATTACAGGCAGAAAGAAGTACATATGCAAAGGCATGGAGATTGAACTGATGCAGGCTGAGACTCCTAGAGCTAGGAATGCATGTGTCTACGAAGCATTGAAATATGCGTGGTGTTGTGATAAAATGATAATATGCTGGGTTACCTGTTGCTGTTTTGAGTATTTTGTTTGGTTGGTTGGTTGGTTTTTTCCTATTTTAATGTGGCTACTACAAAATTTTAAATTACATATGTGACTTGTATTATATTTAATATAGTATTATATTATATACTTGTACTATATTTAACACTCTAAGATGATTCTATCTTAGAGTAGAGAAAACAACTAATTCTGAGAGAAAAGGCTGAATCAATAGGGAGGGGCCAAAGCATGAAGAGCCTTTTGTGACATGAAAAATAGTCTCAGCTTGCTCTCTAGAACATTCCATATAACAATGAAAGAGCAGTCATGGAAAATATTGCAGGGATTGGAAAATCTTGGAAAACTCCTCAGGAGGAAAGAGGGAAGATTAAGGTGCAACTCCACAACTAGCCGGAATTCAAAGTCACTGAAAAAAGAGGGAAATCATTTCATAAGTAGAACAATATGACCAAAGCACAGAGCTGCACAGAAGAGTAATCTAACCACTCAGGTGGTTCAATCTGCATTGCTGAGAAGAGCAATACAGGATGAATAGAGTAACCAACAGCTCAGAACATAGCACACATCGTTTTACAGTGACTTGCATCACAAGCTCTCATCAATCAATTACTAGGACTTGGTATTCCCCAAAGGAGGCAGGAAATACTGCCTGGCTGTGCTCTACACAGTAAATACAGGTTACACTGGGTCTGGTAACTTGGCAATGTAAGCTCCCTCAATGAGCACTCTTCCCATCTTTTAATACCCAACTTGGAAGCAGACCCTACCTTGGCAGGTAACTAATCATACTCTCCAGGAATAAGGAAGAAACTGCAGGAAGAAATGTTTTCAAGGCAGCAGATGGCACTCTTGCCTATGTCTCAGTACTAGCAATTTTAATGATAGAAGCTGTCTCTTACAGAGAATCAAAAATTTAAAAGACTGCAGCACTTTGCTGCACTGCAGAATGAAGGATGCTTAATTCTAAAGTCTGATCCACATAGGGTTGGAAGTATATGTACAAAGATGTACATGGCAGCATCATTTATAAAATTAGAAGCAACCTAAATGCTCATAGATAGAGAAATCGGGAAATTTTTAATCCATCCAATCTACAGAATATGACTCAACCATCAAAATAACAGCTATGGAAAATACTTCTTGGCTAAGTTACACTGAAAACAGTATAGAAAGTACATAGAAAATATTTGTTTAGTACAGTATTTGATCTGAAAAATATATATATAAAAATATATGTATAAATATATGTGCACACATATTAATATTAGACTGAAAATTTTGTACAAAAATGAATATAGATATTTTAAGGTGCTGGGATTATATGATTTTACTTGTTTTCCACATTTTAAGTGATATTGTAATTGCCCAAATATGACATGACAGCATCCCCTCCTAAGAGAGACTTACCCAGAAAGCACCTGGGTAATCTGTGCTTTGGATAATTTCAAAATAGGAAAGGAATGTTAAAGTAGCTGAAGACTCCCCAAAGCTCTACCTGGCATTAGGAAAATTCACCTAGTGTTTTCTCTAGAGCCTGGTTTTCCCTAGAGTTGCTGTTGAACCTGCTGCAGCGTTTCTTACCTTCCTGGGGGATGCTGTAAGATCTGGCTACTGTAAAGTGAAGTGCTGGTGTTTGAATTCCAGAGCTTGCATCAAATGCACGTGAGGTTGTAATGATGGACAGTTGTCGGAATAATCATTATTCTTACTGGCTTCTGTGGAGGGGGCTGTGACTCTGCAATAGGGAGAAAGATGGGTTGCTCTTTGCCCTCCATGTCAGCAGGGTGGCTCAGAAGGAAGCATCAGCGCCAGCTGTCACCTCAAGGAAGCATGTGGCAGTCTGCAAAATGTCACCGAGGCATTTCTGCAAGATTCATTCCACCTTAGGAAAGGCCAGGAAAGGCTGAATGTATAATGCATAACTACCATTTACTGAGCCCCCACTGTTAAGAAATCTTTGTGCTGGGTGTTTATATACTTTATCTTCCTCACCTTCACAGCAACTTTAGGCAGGTGTCAGCCCCGTTTTGCACAGGAGGAAACTGAGACCCATAGAGATGGAACGTTGTTTCCAAGTCTTCTCAATAAGAAAATGCCTGAGTTGGAATGAAACTCAGCCATCTGACTCCATGCTCCTTTCACTACACTAATTGAATGCAGAGGGTCCCCTCTCCTGGGACCTGGCAAACAGTGGCTCCTGGGGAAACTTCTCAACTGTAGACTCTGACGGGTTAGAGAAATGAGAGCACATCAGAATATGAAGGTTGGAGTTACTCAGAAGTCCCTCAGGAAAACATATTTGTTTTACAAATGTAGAAAATGAAGCCCAAGGAGATAAGATTTTATTTTAAAACAATATCTGTACAGTGTTTCAGAGACAACTGTTATGGGCTGAATTGTGTCTCCCCAAAATTCATATGTTGAAATGTTGAAGTCCTAACCTCCTGTACCTCAGAATGTGACTATATTTGAAGACAGGGTCTTTTAAAGAGTAATTAAATTTAAAAGGTCATTGTTGTGGACCCTAATCCAATATGACTGGTGTCCTTATATGTAAAAAAAAAAAATTGGACACAGACACATGAGAAAAAACCATGTAAAGACACAGAGAGAAGACAATCTATAAGCGAAGGGGAGAAATCTCAGAAGGAACCAACCTTGCCAACACCTTAACCTTGTCTTTCTAGCCTTGAGAAAATAAATTTATGGATGTTTAAATCACTCAGTCTGTGGAGCATTGTTATGGAAGCCCTAGCAGACCAATACAACAACTATTTCCACTTTTATTATGTCCTTAAAACAATTCTGTAAGGAAAATTGGTAGCATTATTATTATCTTTTCATGAGACAGAAATTGTAGCATGGAAAGAAAAAGCAGAAGTACTTGGAAGCCCCCAAGAGCATTGAGGTTGGTATTTATAAAAAAAAAAAAAGGGTGTTGTGTGATGTCAGAGAACAGATCTTCATTGCACATGTGATTCTTTCTTCTTCCTGAGGCTAAACTAAGCAAAATATCTCTTGGATAGTATCACAGAATATTAGAGAATGCTTTTTGAGATTATCTCACCTTCTTTCATTGAATAGATGAATAAATGGAGACCTAAACAGAAAGAATTTTTTTTGTGCATATTGTGCGGAGATATGTTCCTTCCCGCCATGAAATTGAGCAAACTAGAAATCAACAAGTAATTGGCAGCACTTGGTGGTAGTAGAGCTTTTATGCTTTGAGCTGTAAACAGAACTCAGTTTGACTTAATGTTTTCTTAAAGAAATGCTACAAGCGAAATGTTATTCTGTGTCACAATAAAAATCCTTTTTCTACTCCCAATTCATAAGAAGCACAAGGATTTAAAAAATCTCGACACGGACCCTCAGGATTTAATCATTTTTTGAAATGCTTTAAGCTTCCATTGCAAGTGCTTCTCTATTATGTCCAGCAGGTGGAACCATTTTAACCACACAAGTCAAGAGAATCGTGAAAAAGTCAAGACTGTTTTTAATACAGATTAGAGGTTCGAAATTGTGGTCTCCTGACCAGCAGCATCGACATTACCTGGGAACTTGTTAGAAATGCAGATTCTTGGGCCCACCACAGACCAATTGAATCATACTCTTTAGGGGCAGCAGCCCAGCAATCTGTGTTTTAAAAAGTCATCCAAATGATTCTATCACCTGCTGAAATGTGAGAACCACTAAGGAAGGTTACTCATAGAAAAGCAAGTTTACATGAAAATCAAGCAATAGTTTTCCACGTTGAGAACGTGAAAATGTACATTATAAATGTTACTTCCTAATGAATTCAGTTCTCTTTTTTCAAAATTGATAGCATGGGCAAACCTCATCAGTATTATTGCTTTGGGCCTTTTTATTATTAATCATCTACTATGGGCCTAGTACTTTACACGTATCAGCTCTTTTAATGATCACAACAACCTCACATGGCAAGAGCTCTCCTCTGTTTTTACAGATGAGGAAACAGAGGCTCTATGTCACAAGACTACCTCCAATTACACAGCTAGTAAATGACAAGTCAGGACTCAAAGTTAGCTAGGTCTTGACACCAAAGCCATGCTTTTTTTCTTTATGCCCATGTAGGGTTGCCGGAGTGAGTAAATAAAAATATGGGATTCTCAGTTAAATTTGAATTTCAGGTAAGCAAAAATTTCTTTTTTAGTGGAAGTATGTCCCATGCAATTTTTGAAATGTATATATAATATATATATACTGAAAAAATATTTGTTATTTATCTGAAATTTGATGTACTTAGGTGTCAAGTATTTTATCTGGCAATCCTACCCCATTGCCTCTGTCTGTCTATATTCCTATCAGTTAAAGAAAAAGAGGCTGGAAAAAGGTATTCCCTAAGGGTCATTAAAAAAAACTTGAGCTTGGGCCTCACTCTAAAAGCTGCATTTTAACGCAAAACTTGTATGCACATTACTGCTCAAGAAGGAATGACCTAGAATGCTTTCTATCCAGAATGACTTCAGTCTAGAGGAAGGGACCACATTCAGCAGCCCCGCCAGACCTGAGATTCTATGATTCTATAAGGAAAGATAATGTGAGATAGGTTTTCAGTTTGCTTTTTTTTTGCCTCTTACTTGAGATACTGATATAAATTTGTACGAGGCAATAAAAAATACCAAAAAATCAATGAATATTTCATTTACAGAATTATAATATTGGATTAAGTTTTTAAGGGTAAGAGTAATCATGACAGAATTTTATTAGTAGTAAAATATCACAAAAATGGCTTCACTATTGTATTTCAAATCTCTTACTCAATTCACCAACAGAATATTCACAGCAAAAACAGTGCTACTTATTCACAAGTAAGAATAATTTTTTATTCATAATATCAAATATGATATACAGAGGGAGGAAGATAGTTTCCCAAATGATACATGAACTCATTCATTCAGTGTTTATTGAACACCCAGGGAAGGTGAAAGTCTTTCTCCTATTTTGACAGACATACAATTCCTGTGTGATGTTATAGCAACCCTTCATGCAAAACTTTAAATGATCTGTGCAGGGAACTGGCCTCAAGCTTGCTAAAACAAAAATACCATCTACCAGCTCCTCTTACTGTGCCTACAAGTCATTACAGCTCCAAAAATGTATGAATTGGCTCATTTAGCGAGTGTATATTAATTTCCTATGTTCCAGGCCTTGAAAGACGGTTTATATATTTTTTAAAAAAAAAAGAAGAAGAAGACAGGGAAATACAGTCATGTGCAATAATTAAGAGGTACAGGAGCAATGGTACTGTCCAGGTGGAAACCTTGAAATGGAGAGAGACAGCATACGGGAGGGGGGAGGGGGATTGGAGTGGTTGGATATAAAGCCAGGAAGGCAGGCTGGGGAGTTTGATCAGAAAATCTCTGCAGTCTCCAATCTTAGACATCCTATCATTGTCCTACACTGAGCCACATTAAAGACAGAAGTAAAACATTTCTATCTTTCTGGTTTTAAGTAATTCAACAGACTTTCTGCTTTAATAAATACTTATTTCCCCTATTTTTTGCTTTCTGACATTAATTTACACATGGCATGGGAAAAAAGCACTTTAATTAATATTAACTGCAGCACTTAAGAAGTTTGAGATTTCAAATCCTTAGTAATATTAAACAAATATATACCTACCTCTCTTCATATTTGGCCCATAGAGGTTCACATTATGAAAACCGCTTTAGTGATTTATTTGGTCTTGAATTCCCAAGGGCTATTTTTTGTAAATCCCTACCAACAGTCTACATTTAAGGCACTGAACAAATGTATGCTTCATTTTTTTCACTGAATCCACAGGCTTAGTAAAATGCGCACTTATTTCCCAAACCCTAGTCCAGGCTCAAGCATTTGAATAGGAATTCTTCAGGGACCTTCTCTTTCCTTTCTTCTGTGGAAAGCATCTCCAAGGCAGGCCTGAGTCAGCAGGAATAGGTGGCAGCTCTAGTTGATGCTAAGTCATGGGGGCTCTGCTCAGCTGCTTTGTCCTGTGCTGCCCAAGCTTCCCAACATCAGTGGAGACTTCTGTGTCTCGGCCGTAGTTATGTGGAACAATTCAAGGCTATCCTAAGAAACAGGGAGACTTAGGGACAGACCACACTATCTGGCTGTCCCTCCTCCCCCAGGTTATTAACCACAGTAGTACCCACTCTGGACTGAGCCCTGGACTAGATAATTAACATTTTGGCATTTTATCCTCACAAATCTACATAAAAATGTGTGTGATGACCTCCATTTCACAGAGGAAACCAAAAGCAAAGTCAATCAGCTAACAAATGGCAAGGGGTATCTAACCCAGATCTAAGCCAAACCCAGTTCTGTTCACTAGATGCACTACTTCCCTACTCCTTGTAAAAGGTTGTAAAAATAAATAGCAAAAGCACACTTAGAAGAAACAGGACAGCTCTGGCTAGTACTTCCAACACTATGTTGAATAGGAGTAGTTTTATTTTTAGGGGAAAAGCTTACAGCTTTCCCCATTCAGGAAGATATTAGCAGTGGGCTTATCATATATGGCTTTAATTATGTTGAGATACTTTACCATGAAAGAATGCTGAATTTTGTCAAATGATTTTTCAGCATCTATAGAGATGATCATATGGTTTTTGTCTTTGCTTTTATTGGTGTGGTATATCACATTTATTGATTTGCATATGTTGAATCAACCATCCCATTCTTTGGGATGAATCCCACTTGATCATGGTGTATAATTTTGTGTGTGTGTTGCTGTATTCTGTTAGCTGGTATTTTATTGAGGATTTTTGCATCTATATTCATCAAGGATATTGGCCTGTGGTTTTCTACTTTTGATCTCACTCCAGTCAGGATGGCTAATATCCAAAAGACTGAAAATAGTAAGTGCTGGAGAGGTTGAAGAGGAAAAGGAACTCTCATACACTGTTGGTGGGACTGCAAAATGGTGCAGCATTTATGGAAAATGGTATGGAGGCTCCTCAAACAATTACAGATAGATCTACCATTTGACCCAGCTATTCCACTGCTGGGAATATACCCAGAGGAATGGAAATCATCATGCCGAAGGGATACCTGTACTCCCATGATTATTGCAGCACTATTTACAATAGCCAAGAGTTGGAACCAGCCCAAATGCCCATCATCAGATGAGTGGATGAGGAAACTGTGGTATATCTACACAATGGAATACTACTCTGCTATAAAAAAGAATGAACCACTACTATTTACAACAACATAGATGGGCTTAGAGAAAATTATATTAAGTGAAACAAGTCAGGCACAGAAAGAGAAATACCCCATGTTCTCACTTATTTGTGGGAGCTAAAAATTAATAAATAAATTCACACACAAAAAAAAATGGGGGGAAGAAGATATAACAACTACAATTACTTGAAGTTGATACAACAAGCAAACAGAAAGGACATTGTTGGGTGGGAGGGAGGAAAGGGAGGAGGGAGGGAGGTTTTGGTAAGGGGCAACAATAATCAAACACAATGTATATTGACAAAATAAAATTTAAAAAATAATAATAATAAATAAATAAATAATATTTTAAAAAATAAAAAATAAAATAAATAAATAAAACTTACTAACCAAATAAATAAACACACAAATAAATAAAGGGTGGGGGGAAGAAAACACATCAATTGCAAAAATTCCTTGAACGTTTTAAGTCAAGTGAACAGATATGATGTGGGAGGAGGAGAGGGGACGGAGAGGAACAGGCAAAGGGGCAAGAAAATCAACTACAATGTATATTGAGAAGTACAATAATTTTTTTTTAAAAAGAAGACACAGGAAAGAACTGTGGCAAATGGGCAACTTTAGGCCTGAGTGTGGAGGAAGGTGAGTTCAAAGTAAAGCGAGGCAGCTGGCCACTGACTATGTCAATAGTGAATGTATTTATACCAGTGCTGGTTAATTGCCATTTACACCTGATGGGAGGCAACTGTCCACAGCACTTCTATTTTTCTTTTTCTTCTTTTTGTGGCTGGACAGTACAGGAATCCGAACCCTTGACCTTGGTGTTATGAGGCTGTGCTCTAACCAACTGAGCCAACTGGTCAGCCCCTCCACAGCACTTCTATGAGTCTTGTGATGGCTTTTGTTCAGGATGATCTTTTCCAGGATGTGCGCACAGCAGACAGCCTTGAACAATAGAGATTGTGTCCTCCTCTAAGGCAGAGGGAGGGAAGATTTGTTTCCTGACCGGGAAAATATAGAAAACATCTTCCCCAGGGGGCAAAGTTCGGGCATTTTTGCGAGCATCCTTCTTAAGGGATTTCTTAAGCTCAATGTTCCTGAGCTGTGGCACAACTAACTGTCTGCACAGTATCTACCTGCCCTGCCTCTGCCTCACCCCCATAGGAGTTGGGGGCCAGGGGAACTGGTACATGCATGAATCTCATGCTGCCCGTAGGGCCATGAATGATGAATTGTGTAAATCCATTTGGGCTCATTGTCTCCTTACCAAAAAAATCTATGGAATGAAGGGGAGCTGACCTATCAGCTGTCTGCTGCTGCTGCTTAGGGACAGCTTGGTGACACCACTGCTCCTGCATCCCCATTCACTCTCCACACTTGTCTGTCCAGTTCTGGCCCTGGGCTTCCCGGTCAGAACTGGCCTGCAGAGGGTGCTGCAGGAGGTGGGAATATGAGAAGGGGAGTCAGGGCATTTGTTCCTCGGGCTCCTTCTCTGCCTTGGCGGCTACAGCTCCTGCTGGCCATCTCTCTTTCACAGCCAGACTCTGGTAAACACAGTGCTCTCCCCTCACCTCCTCAGGCCTAGGGAGGAAAACGGTGTGTCACTCCTGCTAGACCTTGGGTACGTCACTATCCCTTACTGGGTCCTTTTGCCCTGCCCAAATCTCTATAAATAGTCTTCATGAAGCTCTCTACAGTTAAACTCTTCTGAAAATGCCACCTTGTTTCAAAAAATTATTTAAGTCACTCTTTGATATATGTTAAAACAGGTTATGCATATATACATACAAGACTGCCTTTAAAACCTTAAGTTATCGCCTGTCATTGTCTTTCTGAGTCATTGCAGCCACCTTGAACTTAGAGCAGTACAGGGGCCTTCACAAAGCAAGGATGTTTGCCTTGATTTCTAGGACTCTAGGGATGTCTTTGACTGGACTGTGTTACAAATGCATTTTCACCAGCTACTGGCCATATAGTTTTGATGCCTACAGAAATGCTGTGGATGGGTATGTTGGTGGACACTATAAAGATGCCCTCTTTGCCAGTATGCAGCCCACTGCACTTCTGGCCAATAGTTATGGTTCCAAGCATGCAAATAATACACTCTAAGCCTTGGTTTAGTTCGATAAATATATAGAAAATTAAATAAGGGCCACCACACAAAACCATACCATATAAAATCAGGTTATTTGGGGAAACTTCAGGGAAACTCATAATCACAGTTTCTAGCTGAAAGAGATCTTTAAAGACCTTTAAGAAAATTCTTTCATTTGACAGTTCATTATAGTCTAGAAAAATTAATATTGCATAAATTCATTTTAGTTGCTGTCAGAATCATCTCATTTTTCCTTTCTTTGATATTACTCCTACAACTCACCAAAAGTTATAAAAACAGTTCTAACATTCCAAACTGGTAGAAAAGCATATTATCCCAGAAGCACATAAGACAAAATAAGTGATCTGCTTCCTTTTGTTGATAATGATGATGAGGATGAGTGGATCAGGAGCCGATGCTTGCACTTTATGTTAGAGGGTGGGCAGGTGATATTCAGGGGGATGGGCCTGTGCAAGGGCTTCTCAAGCAGAGGAGGAGCCTGGGAAAAGGCCTGGGTGTGAGACAGAAACAGGTGTATCCTGGGAGCTATGTGGGCATAAAGGGCAAGCTGGAATTGAGGAGAGACAAAGGAGAGAAAGGTGAATGCCCCTAGTCTCCTCCATTTGAAATTATCTGCTTCTAGCCACACAGCCAGCTTTCTCACTGTAAGTGCCTGCCAGCTTGGGACTGGAGGGGAGCCGTGATCTATAACATCCAGGCTCTCAATTGACCAAATAATCATGATCAACCATTGGGGATCCCTAGCTCCACTGAATCAACAGTTATTTAGCACTTGTTATGCTGCTAAACACAGGGATAAGTGATCCTATCAAAATAATAAGTAATTTTGACTCAAGTGATCATGATAAATCAAGGTCAATGCATCTATTTAATAATCTCCACCACTAGTGTCCCTTCAAGAATTGGTTTTTGATTCTCTTCCAGGAAGTCTGAATTCAAAAAGCATTTAGATCTATCAGTTCAAGGTAAAGCCTGGGCTCTACACTGAGGAATATGAATCTACAGAGGGATTGTTTGTGGACGATTTAGCCTCTCTATAATCTACATCAGTAATTCCCCAAGCCTCCCCCAAATAGCCATACAAATATAATTAACAAAAGAACGCTTATTAGCTAATGCAACTTCCAGACCAGTCACCCTTCCCAGCACATCCCCCATAGCCTGATTGTCTTCTCTAGGCTTCTTCACATAGCAATATTCTTGCTGGGAAAACACCAAATAAAGAAAAAACAGATAATAACAATAATAAATTAGAATTGAATTTTGAAATAATCTCCCTAAATGGTACCAAAATATTAAATTGGTTTGTTTGGCTTTGTCCATTTTTCTCTGACTTAAATTGCTAGTGTATTTCCCTCAATCTTCATCATTGCTTCTGCTTCCAGAAAGGATTTAGCACTGTACACAGACCAGGAAATAAGCTCATAATTATCAGAGAATTCCACAAGGTGTCAGCCTCAGACTAAAATGATAAATCCAACACTGGGAGATCATTTTAGTTTTCTGAAATTGAAGATTTCAAGCCTCCATTTTGAGTTCTGTGGGTCTGGATCTCTAGAAATATAGTAGCTCTCATCTGTCGGGTGTCTAGTATGTGTTAGGCACATACATTGTGCCTAACTTACAATAACATACATTATTTCTAATCATTAAAATTGCCCTATGGTATGGTATGAATGTTTATGTCCTCTCAAATTTCATATACTGTAATCCTAAGTCCCAATGGGAGGAGATGAGGACTTTGAGAGGTGATTAGGTCATGGGGGCAGATCCCTCATTAAGGTGATTAGTGCCCTTATAAAAAGAGGCCTGAGGGAGCTTGTTTGTCCCTTCCACCATGTGAGGACAGAGTTAGAAGGCACCATCTATGAGAAAGTGGGCCCTTACCAGACTCCAAAGCTGCCTGTATCTTGATCTTGAACTTCCCAGACTCCAGAACCGTGAGAAATAAATTTCTATTGTTTATAAGCTATCCGGTTTATATTTTGTTACAGATGCCCAAACAAACTGAGACATCCTGTGTTGATTTTAATTCTCATTTTATTTTACAAATATAAAAGCTAAAGTTCGTAAAAGTTAAGTCAATTTCCCAAGACAGACAGCCAATAAGTTCCACTTATCCAATAAGTTAATATTCAAAGACAGAACTATCTGAACCCAAATCCTGTGCATTTTTTGCTATACCATACTGCCTCAAGGCATCAAACGAGCAAAATAGGCACAGGCATTCAGAATGGACACAAAACAAGCTCTGGGATCTTTCTTCTGTCCAGGTTCTATTCTGCACCAGCTTAGGGCCATCAACCGGCAGCTGCCCTCTCCTGGGTTTGCAAGTACAACAGGGACACCCACCAGGGCCACTCCCAGAGGTATCCAAACTCTGCAAAAGGGCATTCCAGTAAAATCCCTTTGGTTTTGATCATCATCTGTTATTATTATTATCTAATGGTGTATTTTTTTAAAAGGTAATATTCAGAATAAATCATAAGTGTTAATACTACTGCTGCCTCCAGATGTTTCTGACTGGGAAATCATCTTCAGGGATTTCCACTGTCAGGAGCCTTTTCTACACCTGTAATTTCTTGATCAGACCTACAAACTCAACCCTCTCCCCTCCAAAGCTCTGGGTCCATTTTTCCCTTATTTAGAAGGTGATTCAACATTAAGTTCACCTTGATGGTTGTTCTGGTTAGCACTGTTACTCAGCCTTAGATAAAATCCCTTTGTCCCAGGTTCTTGTCATTTGGGTCCATTTCCCTGAATCCCTCCTTGGAAGGACAGTAACTAGCATGAGGATCACTGTCTCAGGCTCTGAGTCTGGATCCTGGTACCAGCACTTTTAGTATGACCAACCATCCTAGCTTGACTAGGACTGTCGAGTTTCAGCACCCAAAGTCCAATATCCCAGGAAATCCCTCAGTCGCAAGCAAACTAAAATGGTGAGTCACCCTAAATTCACTTCCTAACTCTGCAGCCTTGAGCAAGTCATCTAAGCTCTCAATGCCTCATACGTAAAGTAGGCAAAATACTAATACTTACATTGTTGAATCACTGTGAAGATTAAAAGAAGTGTGTGTACCGTGCTTAGCGCAGGATAAGCATGCAATACATTTTAACTAATCATATTAAGACTCTTAACCCATTTGGTATTGCTCAACCCATAATTTTTCCAGAGCTTCCAGAACTGCAGGACTGTTTTGTTCTTGCCAATCCCTTCCAAGAAAGAAAAGTCATGCCCTGGAGCCTGAGATCCAAAGTTGGGGCCCTTTCCGACCTCCATCTACCTTTGCTTTTCTCATATTGCTTCTTCCTATGCCAACAGCCCCCCTACTTAAGAAGCCTCTGGGAGCTCTTTGTTTTTAAGCATCAGTAACAATTCTGACAGCCCACACTCCCCAAAGCCTCAGTGACCATGAGAATATCCCTCTTAAAGAGGCACAGCCAGTTATGGAGAGAGAAGATCTAAGCATGGTGGTGCCAAAAATCTGAATGTGGCTGAAAATGCACACCTTGATTCTATTCACTGGTCTAACATGGATCTCGCCTCGAGAATAATTTTGTTGATGTGGCCAATAATCCTTCTCAATTCAACTGCATCTAATGTCCTGTGTAATTAATGATCTTTCTCCAACCAAGCATTTAATGGCTGTCATGTCTGACTACACTTCGACACATATATCTTCATCATCATTGCAAATATTGCATCTTACTACTTCATAAAAACACCATTCATAATTAGATTCTGTTTTATCTTATAAAATAGAATTATTTTTCTTTGCAACAAGAAAAGGAAAACATGGCTAGAAATGGTTACTGCAGTATTTTCTTTCTCTGTCTTCTGTACACTTGTGTTTATGTTCAAACACATTAAAATGCATGTATGTATCACCTCACTTAAGAAAGCTTGCCAAGACATTCTGGCTATATATTATCCGCTACTCCAGAAATCATAACCAAGAGTCTGCAACTGAAAATAATGTGCTTTACTTCTGTCTTCTGAAGAGATACTCAGGGTTTACATTTCCTTTTCATAGGATACCATCTCTCACTAAATTTTTAGACTGTGCCATTTTAAATTAAATTGATACCTTGGGTCATTAATATCTATATTTAGTCCTTTGTCTCTTCATATAAAATGGCTTAATAAACAGCCCAATGACTGATTTGCACAGCAGAGCCAGTTTGGACAATTCTGAATGCAGATTTCTGTGTAGCTCAAGTCCGCCTTCTGCAGAAGACTTGGCTGATGTTCTCATGTTACCACACAGTAGAGTTCATTCTCCCCACTTCATTCCAATCTCTAATCTCTCTCTGAGCAAGGGCACAAGACTGCTGCACCAAGAGCCATAGTCTCCTCTGACTCTGAGAGAGAGACTCCCCTATCTACACGTGCCTCGGCCTGCTCTCCAGCTAACTGCATAGAATCAGTCCAAAGGTACAACTGGGGATGGAGTGTTTAGTAGTTCAGCTGGTGAGGTGTCCGCATGTGGATCCCTGACCCAATGCCATGATTTAACAGGAACTCTCAGGGAATTAAGGTATCACAATAAATAATCTCTCTATTAACTTCCAATCTTCGGGTTTTATGCTAAGTTAAACTCAGTGGACCTGAATTATGTAAATCACAATATAGACATGATGAAGAATAGGTCAGTAATACTGGAATATGAGGCACTTCTGGAAGAGCCAATCAGGAAAATGCATAGTGGGGACAGAAATGGCAGGAGCTTGAAAGTGGGGAGAGAGAGAACTTCAAGGTACTTTCGTTTGACATGTTCCAGGTTGACTGTGTCGGCATTACTTGGCCATTACAATTGCCAATGTGCTACCAGGAGCACCAGAGGCAACAGAAATCACTCACCTAATGGAAGAATGTAGTCTTATTCTGAAATCAATCAATTGATTAATCAAATCCCCCAGTTCTATAAAGGTGTATGTATCACCATTATGCCAATGCATGTTTTCCTCTTTGCAAACATCTGTTTTTCACATACCCCTAAGAAATAAAACTTCATGGGACATAAAATCCTAGACCCGTAGGATGTCAAAGCTAAGGGCATTAGGTAATTGCCTAGTCCAGCTATCTCATTTTACAGATGAGAGAACAGTCCAAATTGTAAAGCACAGGTTTATCCAGACAGGCCTTAAATTCTCCAGCAGGGTTTCAGGAATAGGATTTTTCATTATCACAAAAAAGAGAGGTACAAAATTATAGGTTTTAAATGTGATTATCACGTTTAAAGAATACCCATTGCTTTTGATCTCTAAATTATTGGATCAGTTCAAATTAGCTAAGGTGGTCATTAAGTTTTAATTTAAACCCAAAAGGGATAAGGAAAGCTACATGATCTCATAAGGAGAAATACATGGAAAATTTTCCAGTTCATCATCCATGACTTTTTGTACCATTATACATTCCAAATCCTAATTTTACTTCTGTGGCCTGTATCAGCACACTCTATTTCATGTGGCTCTCATTATAGTCTTAGACCTAGCACGGAGTTCCTAAAGTAAATCTGTTTCTAGAGGACATGGAAAGTTTCTGAGAGTAATAAAGTTTTGTGCAATCTCAGATTTGTTTGTTAATATCATTGTTTCAACATTAAGGGACAGATTCAAGCAATTTAAGATGTTTATGTATAAAAAATACCTTAACTGTCCCTATGACAACGTAACATGGAAGAACCACTGATTCACTGTTCAGAATCTTCTATCAATATCAAAAGGAGCTTCAACCTCTTTAAACTGTTTCTCACAAGTGCTGCATCCTGCCTGTAATTTCTCTCCTGAAGCAATTCTATTCCATTAATTCAGAAATTTCATCACTTCTATATACTCACTTAAACACTCCTACCAAAAATAATTATTTAATAAGAAAATGAGTTGATGACTCTGAAGAATGACTGAAAGATTTGGTAACTCCATTTGTAGCGGTTATCCCAACCTTTGACTCAGTGGATTAATCACCACCAGAATGAAACACAATCCCATACTGTACGGGGTATAACTAACAACAACATAATGATGCTCCAGACCTTTGTGTAACCTCATTCTGTTTCCAGATTTGTTATATAACTGTGGAGGTTAATTCTAGGTGTCAACTTGCTTAGATTAAGGAATGCCAAGAAACCTGGTGACACTATCTTTTTAGGTGTGTCCATGAGGGTAAGCAGAGATTAGCATGAGAGTCAGAGTGGACTGAGTGGGAAAGACCTGCCCTCAATGTGGGTGGGAACCATCCCATCCACTGGGGGTCCCAGAGAGAACAAAAGACAGAAAAAAAGTTGAAGCTTTCTCTCTGTCCACTGGAGCTGGGACACACTCTTCTCCCCTGTTTGTGGACATCATAGCTTGAGACTCTTCAGCTTTGGGGTTCCAGGACTTACACCAAGGACACCATCAGCCTCCCTGGTTTTGAGGCCTTTGGACTTGCACTGAGCCACGCTAGTGGTATCCAGTTTGCAGACAGCCTATTGTGGGACTTTTCTTCACAGTCACATAAGCTAATTCCCCTAATAAATCCCCTCTTATATATTTATATCATATCCTATTGATTCTGTCTCTCTGGAGAACCCTGACTAGTACAATAACTTACTTCCAAATCAGAAGATTACCTCTGCTCACAAAAAGTTGACGGCTTCCCGAGAGAATACCAACAACAAAGACAGAAAGCCTTACCTTGGTCTAGATTCCTCTAAGGTAGTGATGGAAGGATGAGTTCACACAAGCATAGAACAAAACTTGACACTTTACAATCCCCCTCTGACTTATAGGGAATCCTTCCTTTCAGGCTCCATTTATTCATTCTTTCATTCATTTAACCAACATTTATTGAGCAGAATACTATATGCCAGGCACTAGACCTACATTAGAGATTCAAAGACAAATAAGCTATGTTCTTTCTCTCAAAGAGCTTGTCATCAATCAGACAGGTCAGCTAATAATTACACTGCTCCACTCATGTCTATAGCTACAGTAAATGCCTATGTAATTGATGAGCAGACTGCACTGATCAACCTTCAACCCTTTCTGTACTTAGTGAATTGGTATTATAATCTCTGCATATCCCCTCAAAGTCTAACAGTTTCACACTTTAGATGATTCTTTCAGTAATGCCTAGCCTTTGACTAAAATAATCAATCCCCCACCACCAAGGTGTCCAAAGTTATTGACCATTCAATTTCACATCTTACAGGAATTTATCCCCCTCACCACCCCTCCCCACCACACACACACACACACACAGCATTTGTCTCACAGTTTGTCTAGAGAGCACATCTCTTGAGTGCTTCATCAGACTCTTTCATCCTGCAGATACCATTCCAGTAATAGTGACAGGCAAGGAGTCCATTAACCACTCAATACCCTCCAAACAATCTGGAAACATCAGAGGCAGCTTTTGACATTGGGAAGACTGGAAGTAGTTAAACGAAACACCAGCTGTAGGACTAAGGTTTAGAGGCATGACTCTGTTACTTGTAGAGATGTTCCAAGATCGAGAAAGTAGTTATTGTGTTCTTACCATATGCCAGGCACTGTGTGTTAAGTATTTAGCAGGTATTATGTAATCCTCACAAAAAATGAGGTCTATACTGCTACTATCCTTATTTTAGAGATAAGGCAGTTGAGGCCAAATAACTTGTCCAAGGCCACACAGTATTAAGTGGTGAGGCCCTGATTAAAGTCCCAGAAGTCTGACTTCAAAGCACACTGATTAAGAGGACATGATTAGAGAAACTAGAACCCACAATCTTAGTGTGGCACTTTGTTAAAACACCTGAGTGCTAAACTTAACTCTTCATATTTCCTTTGAGGATAAGACTGTCCCTAGATTTTGGTGAACACTATGTGTCATGGGAAATGCCCATTAGCCACACAATTTTGTCCCTGTCTTAGTAAACCCTGATTTGCATGGCCAATCTGCTTCCCACTTGTACTGTTTCTGCTGTATCAGGATGCCTCTTTATAAAGCTCATCTCTGATACAGATGTAAAAGAAAGCAAAGAGTTCTGAAAGGATCATTAGGACTATGAAAAATAGATGTTCAAGTTTCACCATCACTGGCTTATTATAGTTAGCCAGTCATTTTCGGCTAGGAGTATAATGGCTGGTTGCACCCGAAGAACATTTTTATTCCCCTTCAGAAGCCTATAATTGTTTGTTAAGAAGAAAGTAGTTCTGAGTGCCTTGTGTTCCAGCCAGTAAAGAGTCTCCCGTTGCCCTGAGCCTGCACTAAAAAGGAGCACAGAGCCAACCATCTTTAACATCCACAAATGAGCCTCACAGACACATAGAAGTGTGTCTATTTGAGAGCTGTGTAGCAGACACCCACAGTGCCAGTATAAAGTCCCATGTCTGTCATGTGGGGGCGATCTTTGTGATGATGGCATATTCTTCCTTTCAATTCTCTCTTCCCTCCTAAGGAAGACTGCTCGTTTCCATCCTCTGAGGATGCTCCTAACAGGACGGATGTACCATCACACACTTAAGGAGGGAGGAAGAAAGGCAACTGCAGGAGTTCAGGGAAAAAATGAAAGCTGAATCATCCTCAGTAATCTCCCACATTTATATCCCTCAGTATCACAAGCTGAATTATCTTTATAAACATTAGTTTAGAAAAACAACGTTTCACTTACAGCTGCGTGGTAAAGAGCTACATCACATCCATACAGTAAGGATTTTATTTTCAATCTAATGTGCCAATGGCAGTTTCCAATAAGAAGAAGCAATTTGCTAGTCTAGCCAATTACAATTTGTCCTTGGCTGAAGATGACAGCTAAGTCTGTGCCTCTGGTTCATTGAAAACATCAGAAAGAAATCCCTGATACTCAGTCTGTCTCTCTGTGAAGTTAACCATTAAGGAGGCAATTAAAATTCAGCTTAACTTTGGTACAAATCAAAGAAAAGGCATTGCTATCTGATGGTAGGAGAGAATTTTCATAGCTGTCCAAAGCAGCAATGGCATGCATTTAAATTCCAAGTCTGGGGACAATATTGAAGCTCAGTGCCTCCAGTTATACCCTCCCCAGGAAGCCTCTCTTCTGTACCCTACAGGTACAGGGCTTCTGGAGGTATCTACACTACTGCACACAGATTTACTTAACCATGCAGTCCTTGCTCGTTTGATAGCTCTTTTACCTAAAGATGCCCTTGGCTGTGAATGAGAGGTCTAGGAAGGAACAGCTCCCGATTATGCCACCTATTTCCTGTGTCATGACCAGAAAATCATTTTGCCTCTTTTTGCCAAAGCTTTAATGTTAGGACACATCAGAGAGCTGATTGGTGAGGTTGCTATGACAGGATCAAATGAAAAAGCAGATCGGAGATATTTGCTGTGTTAAAAGGCTTTTAAAGATGAATCAATTGATGGCACCCTAATGATTACCCAAGAAAATACTTTTAAAGTTGACCTACCACTATTATATCAATGCAACACTGGATTATTAGTGTGAGGAAACAGGAAGCTTTGCTTGATAATTACAGGCATTTCCTATATCTTGGCCACAATTTGATAAACAGGAAATTAAGTCTAAATTATCTCCTCTGACTCAAACACCAAACAAAAGTCTTGGGGAGAGACATGGTCTGCCTATTTTTTTTTTTATTATTAATTCAATAAACCTTTATTGAATGTCTACTCTATGCCTGGTTTGGTTTTCCTAGAGGCACAGAGAGGAGTAAGGCTTGGGTTCTGCCTCAAAGGTCTCACAGGGGAGTGAAGGGGACACACCTACTCTTCAGCCCCAGCTGTGACACCTGCCCTTGCTTGGATGTTCACACTGTCCATGAACCTGTCTATAGCTTTATGTGCTGATCTCTGTGGGAACCCACCCTACGATGTTCTTTACCTAGTTAATGCCTATTCATCATTCAGATTTTAGCTCTGTGACTGGCACATGGTATTCGCTCAATAATATTATTGAATGAATGCGTACATGAACAAAACATCGTAATAGAATAAGAGAAGTTCTCAGATATAGGAGGAAGCAAGCTGCTCTGGAGGCACTGAGACCATGGTAAGCCCATCAAGGGAATTCACAAAGGGAATTTCACTTGGTGATACTTGAGATGGATTTTGAAGGATGAAGAGAGGTAAAGGGTAGGAGACGATGTGAGAAGAGGGTTGTAAAGTGTTAGGAAAGCATTAGGAAAAGTCATACCAAACAAAAGGAAGGAACATCCTCTGCAAAGATATGTGGGTATAAATGAGGGTGTGGTGTTTGACAAATAAGAAGCTCAGGGTGACTACAACACACAGCACACTGAGGACAGTGTAGCCCAGAGGGTATATTTGAGCTGTACGTTGAAGGCCTTAGATGCCATGGTTAAAAGTCTTGATTTTTTCCTAGGGTGATGGGAAGTTTTTATAGGTTTATAGGCAGGTGTAAATTGGGACTCAGAGGCAAACTAAGCAAATGAGAAACAGTAGCCACTCAAGCTTAAGGAGAAAAAAAAGAATTTATTAAAGAAAATTAAGTAATTCATAGAAACTCTGGGAAGGACAATGAGTCCAGACCTAGAGGCTGTAGCACAGACCACTGTCACCTCCCCTGATCTCACTCTCCAGCAGCCACACCAATGACTCTGGGCTCAGGTTGGCAAAACCTCCACCAATGCTTCTAAGAAAGCTATTTCTGTCACCCTCAGCAAAAATGACTTCCACAGGTCATCTCCTTCCTCATATTGCTCTTTCAGATCAAAATCTTGCACACATGCCAGGACCATAGCTGCAAGGAAGGCTGGAAAGTTAGTGTCTAGCTTCTACCTGCACGGGTAGGAACTATAATGTAGGAAATTCCAAACATAGAAAAGGCATTTTAAAGAGGCTAAGAGGCCACAAATCACGGAAACTGTCTACTGCCACAAGAAAAAAACATAATCAAATTTATATCATTAAAAGATCAGTTTGACAGCATTATTGAAAATGGATTGGAGAAGAGGAGAGTTGGGGGACAGGGAGATTAATTTAGAAGGTTGGTTCAGACAAGAGATGAAAAGAGCATGGACTTTAGTGCTGACAGTGGAGACAGAACAAAGTGAACACAGAACGAGGATGTAAGGTCCTAGCGAGCAGGACCAGGTCTGTCTTCTTCACTTTTGGAGCAATAGCAATTCTTTTCATTTAGTAGGTTTTCAATAATATTTTTCAATATTAAGAAGTTATTTATATACAGTGAAATTCGCCTTGTATGTGAATTTTGAAAATTGTATACCATACTGTAACCACTACCATAGTCAAGACACAGAACGGTTTCATTGCTCTCAGAATTTCCCCATGCTGCCCTTTTGTAGTCAATCTCTCCACTCCACCCCCTGAAAACAACACACATACAGTGTGTAACCTTGTGAGTCTGGCTTTCTTCACTCAGCATAGTGCATTTGAGTTTCATCTTTACTGTGGTTGTATTGGTGTTTCATTTATTTTTATTGCTGAGTAGTATTCCATGGTATGGTTGTACCAAAGTTTATCCAAGCCCCAGTTGAAAGACATTAGGGTTGGTTGTTTCTAGTTTGGGAGACTACAAATCATCCATGTTTTTGTGTGAACATAATTTTTTTATTTCACGGAAATACCTAAGAGTGGGAACGTTGGGTTATATAAGCTTATGTTTAACTTGATAAGATACTGGAAAACTGTTTCCTAAAATCAGTGTATTAGAGTTCCAGTTGCTCCACATCCTTACAAGCACTTGGTATTGTCATTTTTTAAGCCATTCTGTTAGGTACCTCATTGTGGTTTTAACTCTCAGTTCCCTAAAAACTTGTGATGTTGAACATCTTTTCATATTCCTATCTATTTTTTCATGTATCCTTTTTGCTAAGATGTTAAAATATCTTGCTCATTACTTTTCAATAAATATTTGATAAGTATGTAAATAAACTGATACTACTATTTAGAAAAATAAAATTACCTCCACCCGGTATAATTGAACCTTGCTAACGAGAGATGAAGGAGGGTTGAGGATGACATCAAACTTTTTAGGTGAATGTTGACTAAGCGAGTTTAACTGAAGGACTTAGTGAGAATGACCAGACGTGGCTGTTCTTTTGCCTCCCAATTAATTATTGCCATTTGGTAGTTTGCACCCAAATCTAAAATGCATGAAATTAGATAGCTTAATAATGCTTTCCTGAAACTTTCTGCATTTGTAAAAACAGATGAACCTCGATTGTTTTTCATCTCCTTTTTATAAGAGAGATAAATAAATCTCAAAAACCAATCCCATGTAATTCCTCCAGAAACCCTGGCAGTGGCTCAGTGTTTGCCCTCCCAAAGAGGACTAAATAAAATACCTGTTCAGGGGAAAGAAGATGTGAAACTGGGAGCTGTAGGCCCTGGAAGTCAATTAAATGGTTGATCCTCTATAATCACCTTCCCTGAGTGAAGGATGCTGAAAAGCTAGGTCAGGAGATATTATACTTTGCTGCTTCCTGAATCATTGAAGAAGCAAAGGTTCTGGAACAGTAGGGGGTGGCCAGTTGCTGATGGAGGAAGAAGAATCGCTTTCTTCACCTGGAACTTCCAGATTGTAAAATATTTTCACATACATTGTGGGTTGCTTCTGAACCAGGACAAATCAGCACTTCACTGGGCCTCTTGCTGCAGCTGGGGTGAAGAACTGATAATCGAGAGAAGCTGGAGCCAAGAGTGAACACAGGCCTGCCAGGATTTGGGTGCTTCATGAGAATCAACTAATCTTAGTCTCCAGTTCCACAGTTATGGTAGAACATTAGACATTAGGGAAACCCAAGAGAAGAAAACAAAATATGAATAGGCACCATAGTGGAGAAAAAACAATGGTTGAAAAACACACTGTGTATTGAATCAGCCCAAGCAATATCATGAAAAGGCCAGTGGGTGTGGATTCTTTCTGTCCTTAGTTGATTCTTCCAGTGGGGGAAAACCATACTGTGAGGACCTCAGAGGTCATTGGTTTCAGCCCTGCTCCCTCAATAATACAAGTGATAGAAGGGCATAGGAGAGTTTACGACTCCCCACACTCAGGAATTTATTTAATGGCATCACAAACTAGAACTTGGATCTGGTGATTTGCTACTCAGTCCCTCTGCCAAAAATGCCAGCTAGGAAGAATGAGCCCAGCACAGGGCCCATGACTGGGCTCTTGCTAACGTTTTGTACAAGGCTTTTGATGAAGCTCTAGCTTTACCCCAACCCCATATCTGCTACCAAAAACTAAATAAGTTATCAAAGAACTCATCATTTAATAATTTTTAAAATGAATTTTACACTTAATATAAAGAACACTTTATTCAGTGCTAAGTTAAGAGAAAGGAGAGGGAAGAGAAGAAAACAAAATTAAAAAAAAGGAATCTCTGTAGCGTGGTCTGGTAGAAATGACTATGTTTGGGTCCCAGATTTGCCATGTGTTAGTCTATGAACTTGGGCAAATTATTTAAGCTTTCTGAGGTTCAGTTAGTTTGTCTCTATATGAACATAGTGGTAGCTTCCTGTTCGGGATGTTGTTTGATTCCTTCTCTAAATCTCCAGGATTGTGCACATCCTGGGCTGTATAAAATCAGAAGCTGCAAGAGAAAATGGTCCGTCCTCCTGGAGCATCCATTTCACTCTACATCAAATAATTTTAATTATTATTTATATATTAATATGAAGACTCAGATAGTGAATAAGAATGTAAAATTCAGAGGAATTTTGAATATAAATTGTGCCCTTTCCAAAAATTTGGAGTTATAGCAAGTTCTTTTATTTATGCCCTCAAATATATCTTCTCTACTACAGAAAAAAACAAAAACAACAACAAAACCTCACACTCCTGTGAAGTGGTGATGGTTATTCAATGAAAAGAAACTGGGAAAGGAAACAGTGGTTGGCATCAATACAGTTTCTTTCCTTCTTCTGTCAAGTTGTCTCTACCGAGGGAGACTAGATGTGCATGCTTGACACAACTTAAAAATAAATGAAAATTGCAGAATACTATAACACAAATTGAATGACAGGTCATTAGAGAGCCACAGAAAACAAGTGGGTGCGATGGGCCAATGTCAAGCTGAGAAGGAGGTCTGGTAAGTTTCCAAACTGTTCTCAGACTAGATCTGGGACAGGAATACAAAGAGAGAAGCCCAAGCTCACTCAAGGTTGGTTCACAGCAGAAATGACAGCTTAAAGATCTACCACAGTCTCCTGTTACTGAGAGGCCACAGTTTAAACATCCACTAAGGCTTGTCCCTGGATTAGATAAATGCCCACAGTTCTTTTTTGGTAAATCAAAGCCATCAATTACCGCCTTCTAGTGAGGGTGCTCCAGGTTCTGTAAGAGGCAGGGCTGAAAAGGAAAATCATTGGCTGCTCATAGCTCTTTCTGGAGTTGTTTGCTGCCAGTGATTGGTGTCAGTCAACCACTGAAGACACCATTTGATTCCTGCCCCCATGCTGGGCTGGGACCCCAACTGAGTTCTGCCCAGAGCCTACCATTCATCATCCCGCCACACACATCTGAACCTCAAGACCCTTGCACAGCCTTCGTGGAAGTACGGAAAATGATAATTCCCTTGTCCTTTGCTGGTTCTACAATAATTAAAGCTTCCTTCCCTACTTTACTCCTACTAGTCTCTCAGTTTTAATGATGCTGCTAACATACATAGGTGTGTCTGATCAAACTCTGAATAAAAGTGCTCTTACAAGGCACCAAGAACCCAGATTAAGTCAGCAATTTTTATAAGATAATCACACAGTGAAAGGTTAAAAAACAATAGCTTTTTGAGCAGAGGTTTGAATTATTTACAAACAGTGATAATTTTTAGAAATCATTTGTTCAGTCAGTAACTGTTGAATGCTACTTTGAGCAAGGCACTGTTCTAACCTATACCCAGCACTGTTTGATAGTTGCATATATGGATTAAACTTAAAAGAATAACAGATACTTTAAGAATGAACAATTAATACATGCTTGTAAAAAAAAGGTTCAAAAATACTTGGGGATTATATGAAAGCAAATGTTCATCTCATGACCGCCACTCCTGTCCCACTGTAAGTAATCTGTTGCTTAATTCTCCATTCATTTTTCTGTGCAATGCACGTGTGTGTATGTGTGTGTGTGTTTAAATATAAACTGCTGAGTAGTGTTTTTTGCTTTTGACGAAAGTTGTTACACTGCACACACAGTTCTCTAACATAATTTTTTTACTGAATAACATGTGATGGACATTTGTCCATGAATCATACATATATTTTTTATTCTTTTCACAGCTATAAAATGTTACACTAAATTAACTTAGTGTGTTTGATTCCATGGTTTTCCCTATCAATGAATATTTATTTCCAATTTTTTCCTATTACAAATAAGCCATTCATGAGCATTTTGTATTTATATCCTTGTGTACTTATGCAAGAATCTGTGATGGATGATTTCTAGAAGTGAAACTGTTGAGATAATAAGCATGCGTGATTTAAAATGTATACAAGTAGCACTAAGTTGTCCCCCCAAAATGGTTTACCAGTTTACACTTTTAACTACTATTATATGGGAGAGATCTATTCCTCACACCAAATTCAACAATGGACATTATCAATCTTGTTAAATTTTGGCCAGTCTAAAATTCTTTTTAAATGCATCTTTAAGAAGCATTTCTGTCGCCTTGAATAACATTGCCCAATCACTGTTGAAGTTGGTCATTTTTTCATTTGTAGGCCATTTTTATGCATGGCCTACAAATTGCCAGTCCATATCATTTACCTGGCTTTTCAGTGAGGCTGAGCTCCAACAGACAAAGAGTTATCTTTTCATGTTTATTTGCAGGAGCTTTTCATAAAGCAGAGTTTGCACTTAGTCTTCCATATATCTTTTGCAAGTTAGTTTTTTTCCTACCTGTTTATTTTCTTCTGTTTTGTTCTGTCTCCCATGCTGCATACTTTCAGTAATGCCTGCTCACCCTGTGCTGTGTGTTCTCATTCAGAAGCAAGACTTTTAAATACCGATTTACACTCTGGGTATAGAGACAGGACATGCCAAAGATGGACTTCATTGTGAGATTCCATGGAAAGCTAATTCTTCATTGGGAGACCTCAAAATATTAGTATCAATAGGTCTTTTCCCTGAAACTGTCCAGTTTCCCAGAAAACAATCTGTCTCTGCCTGAGAAAAGTGGTGACGTGGAAGCTTTTCATAGATATCCTGGAAGCCTGTCAGGTTTCTATCAGGTGGGCTTGGGATTTCATTTTTTAGTACTCAAACTTTTATCTAATTCCCCTATTTTCAGCCTGGGGAAAATACCCCTACTTGATCTCTCTGAGGCAAGAAGGTCTCTGACCAAATTTCTCCAGAGTATAAGTCCACCATCTCCTGCAGAAGTGGGGTGGGGGCATTCGCCTAGCTTCATAGATTAGGGGTGGGGTCCTGGGGGGTCTGACTACCCTTTAGAACCTTTCAACTAAATCTCTGGGATTCAGTCCGTACTTCATTCTAACTCTCCATGGTCCCTGGTGTCTCTGTTCCTGAATCAGTATAACATTTTTTGAGATTAATTAGTATGCTTGTCGTTGACATCCATTCTGAAACTTCTTTGGTTTTTACCATTCTTCCAGCTGTCTGTTTTCCATCTTCTAAACACTTGTTAAAATCTCATGCCCACTATTGCTTCCTCTTCTGTTTCATTTGTCCTCGTGGTTTATGCTTTTTAAAATCTTTTACTGCTGTTTTAATAGAATGAAGGGGAAAAAAAGTTATGTGTCCAATCTTCCCTAAGTTTTCCACTTGATTTGTCTTAAATACAGATATTCCTGGGAGTGTCTGTCAAGTAGAGATCATCAGTAATTCTCTCTTTAGTTTATTTAACACATTAATTTGTGTGACAAATTTTCCTAAGGATTCCTTACAAATTGGCAGAGAAATGTTGAGATGAATAGGGAAAGTTCTGAACTGGGAATCAGGAAACAGGCTTCAGTTCTGATTCTGCCAGTAATTAGCCAATTTTCTTGAGTAAGTCATTCTACCTCTTTGAGGCTCAGTTTCTTCATCAGTAAAATGAGAGGAGTTAACTACAAGACTGCTAAGTTAGCTTCTCATTTTAAAAGGTGATGGTTCTTCGAATAAAGGATGTTGAGACCAGACCTGAGGGCATGTCTGAAAGATGGAAGGAGCTCACAGGACACTGCAGTTGAGGATGTCCCTTCACAAAGAGGCAGAATAGTGCAGTAGAATTCAGGGATGTGGAATCAGAGAGTCTCAAATCCTCAGTGCATAAAATCTGGGTGGTCTGCTGTCAGCATTAAAAGGTCCAGCCCAGGGGGTGAAAATGCATGAGCCTTGAAATCAGGAAGCAGAGGAGTGCAAAGACTTTGAGTAGACTGAGCTGCCTGGAATAGGACCAGTTCTCCCAATCTGGTGACTAGGGAGAAAAAGTCAATCCCTGAAGAGACAAAGAGAGACAAGGGACAAGGCCAGGTCCCAACCAGTGGGCTCAGGCTGTAAGGATAGCGTTGTGGTGATGGCAGGAACTTAGAGATCCAATAATGAAAATACCGAGGCAGAGGGCCAGCTGGTCAGGGTGGGCTCAGGTGGCTGGGTCAGGAGAAGACTATGGCACAATGTGCTGGCACGTGTCTAGGGCTCCCAGCAGATTCCTTTCCATTTCACAGGGGTGGCAGCCAAGACTAAAGCCAGTTTCCTTTTACTTCCATGCACAGCCTGCCTTGCCCTAGAATGGTCCAAGATGTGCAGGGTTACACCTGCAGGGACCCCCAGCAGAGCTGGCTTGGGGAAGCAAAGGGCAGACACAGACGTTACACCCTTGTTTACTTTGCTGCTCAAACAGAGCATAGGCCACACGTAACTGCATTTTACCAAAAGTTGAGGGAGGACACTTACAAAGGAGGGTGACTCTTACAGGTGTTGCATGGTGGACTTAAAAGAAAGAAAAATTGCACAGGGAGAGCAGCTTCATGCTCATCCTTTGCCTGGTAACTTTCTTCTTCAAAAGAATGGCTAGGAGAAGAAAATAGCTAGATGGATGTGCTGAATATCAGAACCGCAAAATATGAGATTAAGAGAATTCCTTGGAAAAGTGTGATCCAGGGCATGAGGTTCACTGAGACCAAGCACAGAAGCAGCCAGTCTGTCTGGGACTTTTTATCAGTGTCTCCAAATGTGTAGTTTGCCGAGCACCAGGCTTTTGATGGGGATGGACGAGCAATTTTTTAAAAAGAAATTTTCTTTTAATGTTAGTAATCAAGTTTATTAACATTCTCAAAGTTCATTTAAAAATGAAATTTCAAAGAGCTGCTTCTTTTTCAATTACTCAATCTGACAGGCCATTTTTGACATGTCATTTCTGATGGATTAGGCCAAATTGCATTCGATTATAAGTGTCACACAGCTCAGCATTAATAATGTCATAGAACAGGACATGCAAGTCAGTGACAAGTGTACCAGAGAAGGTATTTTCTGGCAGATGTATACATCTAGCTATTATTTCTCTTCTTTGATTCTATTTCTTGAACTTCGTTTTCCCAGCTGTGATTTTTCTCATATCTCTCTTGGCCTCTTGAATGCCTATCCTGTGTACTTCACCTCCTGTGGTTTGCCCATTCCCCAGAGAGAACTGATGAGTGAAAAGGCTATTTTCCCTAGCCTGTCTTGCTCAGGTCCAATGCGAGCACTTCAGGAGAAGAGGACATAACACAAATGGGTTGGCTTACCTTGTTGAAACTTAAGAAGTACCTAAATACTATGACTGGGGTTTCCAAGGCTTTTATGTCTGAATCTATTTCACTTAAGGTTATTTCCCTTTAAGCAAACAAACAAAAAAATTGAGTTGCCTATCTTTAAAAAAAAAAGATCTAATGGCATAATATGGGGTAATTCACAGCACTTAATGGAAAAGTGAAGAACCAGTCTTTAAAAAGGACAAGAACTAAAGGACCTCTTGAAGTCTACATGGTGGGGATAAGTCACTCACATAGGGACTCCATCATTTTTTGGCGTTATATGTTCTGCTCTGTGTGCTAATTCCAGGGAGAAAAGTCTGGTGGGCCCAGCTGGGTCTTTTTCCACCACTGAGCTAAGAGAAAAATGAGCTTCTTGATTGATCATCCCACCAGCCTGTACTTGTTGGAGGGGAGAAGCAGCTTCCTCTGCAAACCCCCAGATATCCACTGCAGCACTGAAGGAGCTGGTTGCCATGAAGCTGGATCTGGGTGGTAGAGATGGGCATGGTAAATAAAATGGTGTGCTAGAATTGCAGTAGTGTTGGTTTCCATGTGAAATCAAGTGTGGTGAAGCCATTACTAAAATTAAGTGGTAAGTGACAGGAGAAGGTGGGAATGAGCTCCACATCACAACCACCAACATCACAAGAGCCCACAATCAGCCAGTATGGCAGAGGTTAGACACTTAGGCACCAAATTCAGGGAAACGTGGGCTTGTAACAACCTTTCTAATTATGTTTCCTCATCTGTAAAATGAGGATAAAAATGACACGTCTCTTTATAGGGTGGGTGTGAGGGTACGGGAGACTGTCTGCAGGGAGGCATACTACAGCACACATTACTTTGTAAGCATCGACGTGAGTTCTCCTTTTAGAGACAGTCCCAAACTTGTCAAGTGAATGTTACTTCACTACTATGGTTTATTCCTTTTAGATGCTTATTTTAAGCCTCTGTTATTATGGAAGTTTTTCTGCCTGAAAGAAGCTGTGTTCAGAAGCTTCCATTAGGCATTCACATGGCTGGGGGTGGAGCACAAAACAAAAATGAAATGGCTCCCCTTCCCCTCTGTACTAAACTTGACCACTGCCATGCCAAGCACAATTCCCTCCTGTCTATCTGTTACTTGGGACTTTGGGGAACCGTACAGAAGGTGTGACGTGCATGATGAAACTCTTCGAGAGTCACATATGCCTAGAACCCAAATGGGAAATTGAAGTTACTCAAGAGCTCCCCCTCACCCACAGCCATACAGAAGGAGTGACGTGCATGATGAAACTCTTCGAGAGTTGCATATGCCTAGAACCCAAATGGGAAATTGAAGTTACTCAAGAGCTCCCCCTCACCCACAGCCCTCATGTGTCCAGCATGCCATGCCCACGACTATTTAATGGGCAATTGTCATTGGAGACGCCGGTCTTGTAGGGTTATACACAGAGGACCAAAACATAGGCAGCTTCCCGGCTGCCCAGTTTCAGCCTACAAACTCCAGAGAAATGCTCAGTTCCTCAACCCCAATTAGTTTCAGGCTGTTAGAATTCGACTTCAGCTGATAGGAGAATTGCTAACAACTTTCTCTTCTCCAAAGGCCATTTAAGCTTTTAGGAGGTTGTACTTCTACCAGGTCAATGCTAATTGGAGCTGGTGCTGACATCTATAGATATTGGAGTGACAAGCATCACATCAACTCATGGTCTCCTGATCTCATCCAGTAACATCTCTTTCCCTCGTGGCTAACAGTTTTTGTCTTCTCTTTCTCTCTAAGACCACTTATAAAATGTAGCTCGTTAATTGTGTTATACGGCACTGTAAAATATCTGGGGAGAAAGTTCATATTAAAGCTTGTCTAAAACCCAAAGAATATAAAATGCTGTTACTGGCAGAGCAGCTACAATTATAGTGGCAGAGAATTCAGCAGATAGCATGTTTTTTGTAGTCTAGGGAGAGAGTATAATCTTAGGCTTTATGAAATTTTAATTAAGTGAATATATAGGCTCAAATAATATTGAGCAGGCACAAGACATAAGACTTCCAATTGATCTCCAGTGAATTTTCTGTTCTTCAGATGCAAGAAAGAGATATACTTGGCAGATGGGCCATCTATGCAACACATTGTGCTGATATTCACAATTTGTTTTGCATCTTACAGGAAAGATGAACCTGAAACTTCAGCTGTATGATATAACTGAATATGTACATACTTATGTGAATAATATATTTGTATAATCAAGAGAGCACTAAGTATAAAATAGTTTTTAGGCCTAAATGTCCAGGGTTTAGTTTGTAACTTAAATTCATAATGACCTTTTGATTTGGGAAATCTATTGATAAAATGCTTTATAGTCTATCTCTTGTTACTAAATGATAGAAATCAAAATTATCAAAGTTTGTCATCCATTTTATGTGGATAGGGTCTATAAATGGGGATAAACTCCATTACTACTGAGAAAACTGAATTTGCCCCAAATTTAACAGTGAAGATGCTGCTACATACGACTAATCTTACTGTTCAAAAAAGAAGGATGCAGGTACATGTCTGCTTCCAAATAGGGTCTCATGAGAAAAGCATCTGGATAATTGACTAAAATTTTCACTTTTTTGTCCTAATATTTTGGCACCAGGAAGATAGCCTCACATGATATACTCTGCAACTGCAACAACACTGCCTCAATTCAGAAAACATGTAGTGGGTGACACATGAGGTCCTGCAGAAGAAACCAAGGTGACGAAGAATACTTCAGACTACAGGGAGAGATTCTGGTAGAATGCAATAGACACACAGGTAAACCATGGTACTATAAACCTAATGACAGTGGTGCCATAAACAGATGATGACATAGAAAAGAGAAGTGGGGAAGGTGTGCAAAGCAAATGATGCCCCTGGAGTTGGGCCATGCAGGGGCCTTGAGAGTCACAGGTCTGAGATTTAGAGTTGGATGACCTGAGTTTAATTCCCAGCCTTGACATGTATGACATGGTCAAGTCACTCAACATCTCTGGATTTCCATGTCCTCAACTATAAAGTCATAATCTCTCTTCACAGGGTTGCTGCATCATTGAGATAAAGTATATCAAGACAATATTAGTTAAATTTGAAGTGCAGATGAGGTTCTAAAGTGAAATTTATTGGCCATTTAAAACATCACTTAGTAGTTACTACTGGTTTGATTTTGAGAGCAGTTTCAAAAGGAAATAAAAGGCCACTAGAAACTTTGATGCATCCTAAATAAACATGTTAGTATATAAAAAATGTTTGTTTATAGTAAAAGATAAAGAAAAATATTCAAGTATACAATGGCAATGTAATTCTTTTCAGTAATTTAAGCTTTATGACCTAGTTTTTATAAGTTCAAATACAAGCTATTCAATGACTTGAAAGTAACAGCTAGTTTTACTTCATTTTGGATAATTAATGTAGCACTAATTCTTTTCTTTTACACACCCACCCAACATGTGTACGTGTATGTGCATATTCTATCCTGGGTATAATTACTATTGCTGCAATGTTTGCTCTTGGAAGATTTTTAATTACTTTGAAAATTCTTTTCAGTTCCAGTGTCACTTTCTATTGGAAGATTACGTTTTGATTAAAGATGTAACTTTAAGTGTTGGGATCTCCTCTGAGGTGAAAATTAATCAAATAACTTCATATTGTGCTTACATAATACCTCAAAAAAGATGGAAGCTAGGTTTCCAGATACTTTAAAGAAACAATATGTGAGAGTAGAGAGTAAAAGATGCAAAGCAATCCGTACCTGGCACCTAGAGCAGTTAAATTCGTAGAGATAGAAAGTAGAATTGTTTTCACCAGGGTTTGGGGAGATTTACTGTTTAATTGGTGCAGAGTTTCCATGTGGAAAGATGAAATAGAGATGGATGGCAGTGATGGTTGCAGAACAATGTGAGTTACTTAATGCCACTGAACTTTACCCTTAAAAAAAGGAGCTCTCATACAATGTTGGCAGGACTGCAAAATGGTGCAGCCTCTATGGAAAATGGTATGGAGGTTCCTCAAACAATTACAGATAGATCTACCATATGATCCAGCTATCCCACTGCTGGGTATATACCTGTACTCCCATGTTCATTGCAGCACTATTTACAATAGCCAAGAGTTGGAACCAGCCCAAATGTCCATCATCAGATGAGTGGATAAGGAAACTGTGGTATATCTACACAATGGAATACTACTCTGCTATAAAAAAGAATGAAATACTACCATTCAAAGCAACATGGATGGACTTTGAGAAAATTATATTAAATGAAACGAGTCAGGCACAAAAGAGAAATATCACATGTTCTCACTTATTTGTGGGAGCTAAAATTAATACATAAATACACAAATAAACTGGGCAGGGGGAGGGAAGAAGACACAACAATCACAATTCCTTGAAGTTGTTACGACAAGCGAACAGATATGAGGTTGTTGGGAAGGAAGGGGGAGAGGGGGCGGGAAGGGAGGTTTTAGTAATGGGCCACAATAATCAACCACATTGTATATTGATAAAATAAAATTAAGTTAAAAAAATAAGTAATAGTTAAAATAGGAAATTTTGGGGCCGGCCCGGTGGCGCGCTGCTACAGTGCGCCGCTTGGGAGCGCGGTGGCGCTCCCGCCGAGCGTTTGGATCCCACATACAGACCGGCTGCTCACTGGCTGA